>NW_024610765.1:0-1081 GCF_008729295.1 Plectropomus leopardus
AATGGTTGCTGGCAGAGTGAGCCAGCTCTCTCTCTAATCAGTTTGGAGGGCAGCTGTGTAGCAAAGACTCGACAGTTACCATCCAGCTGGCTCAGACTCTGGGAACCAGCGAGAAAGGCTAAGATGCACTTTACACCATTACGAGCCGATGCATGGTCTCTGTCTCTCCCTCCTATTTTTCTCCCTGTCTCATTCCTCTCTCCCTCTCTTTCTCTTTCACACACACAAAAACACAGCGAGATCGCACCGAGTTTTCGACTTTTACCCCCTGGTTAAACTATAATCTGTGGTTCTGTTCCAGGCCTTCTTCCAGCATTTACAGCGTCATGTGGTCCAGGATTCCCACATTACAGAGAACTGCATGTGGTGTGGGCTGCATGTTCCGTTTCCTGCAGATTAACTCTGTATGCCTCCCCCTTTACTGTGACAGACTGAATCAATCTAATGTAAATAAGCATTCCCAACTCTCAAAAAGCCTATGGCCCACGTAAACCAAAAGCCCCCCCTCGGTTGAAAGTGAGAGAATTCCACCAGGAGATCTAAACTTCCCTCTCTCCCAGATCTCGAGTTTGCCTTCCCACAGACGCCCCAGGCTCAATGACTTTGACTTCCCACATTTAAGAGTAACTAAAAAAAGCATCCTCAAATTGCAACCATAAGTTGTCTGTCTTTTCCTCCTCCCACACGCACACACACTCTTACAGTCCTAATGGGGGTCCCTAAACACTGGGAAAAGTCAATTCTCCAGTGAAAAAATTAGTTGTATTTCACCTGTCATTCTCATCTATAACACTCTGAGAAAGGCCAGCAGTGTTGCTCTGTGGGACGCATACTGAGTTGGGGCTTACAGTGAGAAAACAAGTGGGCTGGGGAGGGATGAAGAAAGAAAAAGAGAGAATGGAGAAGGAGCCTCCTGGCTGAGTGCACAAAGGGGTCAGAGGTCTGTTCCCTGAGGATATGCGAGTTTGACTCCTCCACAGAATGAAACAGATCCACTTAGTGAAATCACTTCCTGCCAGTGTTTACAGGCTGGTAACAACTTGGGTGTTGTGTTGCACAGCAGGCAAGAAGCAACTGGACT
>NW_024610766.1:0-9192 GCF_008729295.1 Plectropomus leopardus
TATGTTACGTGAGTGCTGCTGTCAAACTGAATGTTCTGCAGTACCCATCCAAACTTTAAAACTTTGTATGGAAAACAAAAGGAATCGCCAAATATTTGTATTGAAAAGCCAAATCAGATTCCGCTGGTATAATTCTGAGTTGAGTACAGACCTAGTGTTGTCAGACACTTCCACTGACAACCTGTGCCTTTCAGTGGCAAAAACAAGCACTTCAGATGGGCATGAATTGATGGTGCGCAATGGCTTGTAGGGATTAGGCTACTTCGCAGCTTGTTTGGCTGCTGCCAGCAGCAGCACTCTCACTTATTACCGGACCAATTTAAAAAATAACATGTTCCCATTAGGCACTTAGACACAGAAAAAGTGGGAAAATAGAGTCCAGGGTGAAAAATATAGAAGTTCCCCTTCAAGCAAAAACTAAAAGAAACTCACTTCAACTTACTGTAATACTTTAATTAGCAGTTAATGTCAGTACAATTACTGTAAATGGAAAAATCGCAGCAGCACATAATGAGATATTAGCACCAGACAAAAGCTCTTACCCCCTGTGTGCTTGAGTGCACCGATACCACTTGTCTCAAATCAGCTTCTTTTTCTCTCCTCCATCGATCTCTCTCTCTCTCCGTCTCATCAGGTGAGAGGAACACACACTCCCACCTGCAGCACTGAATCTAGTTACCTGTCTTCATGATTGGGTCTAATAACTACAATACAAAGCTGCGCGTGGAGAGCTCCTCAGAGCGCCACTCTTCTGCTTGTCTTAGGGTCGAGTCTGAGAGCTTCAATCACAACAGTTGATACAAAGTGAGCTGTTTCCACCTGCCTGCCTTTAAAACCCCACAGAGCTGCATGCACATTAGCTCTGGCTCTATGTACTTATAAGCTAAGTGGTCATTAATCATAAGTTGATATTTTTAGATTTAATTACAGAGCTTGTCCTCTACTCTTTGCAGTAATACTCCTGAAAATGCCTGGGTGCAACCATGTTTTTTTTTCTTTTTGTAAATGTCATTTAAAACCTTTTTTAATGATACAGTCACTTTTGGATGATATATCCAAACTACTGAGACGATCATTATCTTGTTAAGATCCAGTGCCTTTTTTCCCAGTACAGGTCAGGTATGGCTCAATCCTCCAGAGGGCCAATTAGGACATTACGTCTGAATCTCCAGACAGTTATTTCTGTCTCAGTATTGCTTATCAGACTCATTCTATAAATCTTCATGTCCATTCATCCGTCTCCTATTTTACTGTCTGTCTCCCGCGTTAGCCTCACTGTCTGCGTCTCTATTTACGTGTCTGTATTCAGACGGCAGACTTTCTTTCTCTAGATCTGATCTTTAAGCTCCACTGTGCCCATTGTAACCTGCAAATTTGTGTTTAAACTGTGTAATTATTTGCCATCACACTGGCTGACATGCTAAAAATAAAAGAAGAAAAGGAAATAAGCCCCCTTTTTTTAACTTAGCAAGTCAATTAAGAGCAGATTTGTCTTCATAATGACAGCCTGGCAGGCGCTAAAAAGACCTCTTGTGAGGGAATTGGGAGGGAAAATGCAAACAGCTTGCAGAAGGATACATAGAACAAAATAAAAACGGAAATGTTGACAAGACAGTAAAGAAGCCCAGGCACATAATCCGGACAGATACACAGTTAAATGTGTGACAGATAACATCGGCCACAACAAAGGAAACATAAAAGCTGTTTGAATCATGCAGCAAACATACAGCCGCACTGATAAAGAAGCCAATAACACGGAGGATTTGTGTCTGCAGATTCTGATTGTTTCTGTGCCCTTCATCAAGTTGTGGCGCAAAATGTATTTTGTTGCAATGTCATCTGTGCAGGAGAGTGATATCTGTCATATTGACGAGGACACATGAGACCTCTTCATCTGTCTAGACACCTTTATTTTCTTGCCAGCTCTTTTCCCACTGCTCTGATTCTTTGTGCTCATAGTTGAGATATTTAATCAGTAAGTATACACAGACTAAAACAGTTGCCAGTTTCAACTATTTTCATAATCAGTTAATTGTGTAAGTCATTTATTAAGAAGAAAAGAAAAGATTTCCCTGTGCCAGCTTCTTAAATATGCCGTTTTTTTTTCTTTTATGTTATTGTAAAGTGAATTTCTTTGTGGTTTGGACTGTTGGTTGGACAGAACGAGTTATTTGGAGGTTCACTTTGGACATTCTTCACTGTTTTCTGACATTTTATATATTAAACCATTAATCAGTTGAGGAAACAATTGTAAGATTCAATTCAATACAATTTTATTTATGAAGCCCGTTATCACAAATCACAATTTGCCTCAGAGGGCTTTGCAGCATTTGACATCCCTCTGTCCTCCCTCACAGCGACTAAGGAAAAACTCACCCCAAAAAACCCTAAATGGAAAAAAAAGGTAGAAACCTCAGGAAGAGCGATTGAGGAGGGATCCCTCTGTCATGACAGACAGACAGACATTCAGTAAATGTCGTAAAGAACAATAAAATTACAATTTATGACAAAATGATACATAGGAGAGAGAGAACGAGAGGGAGGGAGAGACTAGTACAGTTGCACAGCAACACAATAACAGTAGCAATAACAACATGTAAGTATAGTAAAAGACATAAAAATTAATCAATGTAACTTATGATGGCATGTTATATTACATGCAAATATTGTAGTTTATTAATAATGAAAAATAATTTGTTGCAGCCCCTAGAGAAGTAGTAAACATGTTGTAGACAGATTTAGTTTATTAAAGCCTTATTTGCACAAGACTAGTATAAGTACATTTTCTCCCAAATATGATTCACACACTCATTTGTAACACTACAGAGCACCACTAGTGGTGATGTACAATGTAAACCTCCTTTTTTTTAAAAAACGGTCACATCATCCATCTCATCACCTTTCAAGATTTCGTACTTCTGATGGATTTGAGCTCGTTCCTTCTGCAAATGGCTCTCCCTGCTATGTAGCAAAATGAGCCTCCTGCACCCAAAATGCTGTCAAAACTTTAATTTATATTTGCCAACACAGCCTCTGTAGTTCTCATCCAGACAACAGGCAGAAAAAAGAAAAAAACTAAACTAAATATGACTCCAAATCACCTAGATGCAGATTTGCACAGAACTAGTATTATCACATTACCTCTGTGTTTATTGAAGTACGGTAGATTATTTTCAAAGGAACTTCCCTTGACAAACTACAGACAAAGCAAATTAGAACGGGATTAAGGTCAAAGACAACCTCTGCAAATATTAAAAATTACTAGGTCCCCAGGCAATACCACTACCCTAACCCTAACCCTAACCCTAACCCTGTAAGAATAGGGCTTAGGTTGAATGTAATATAACTTATATGTGCTGACCTTATTTGTCATAAAGAAGTAGGACAGTAGTTGAGAAAGAAGTGATTGTGGTCTTCCAAAATAGGCACCATGATTGCATAAATGCTCCATAAATTACATAATGTTAATATACTATGATCTGTAGGTTAAAAACAGAACAAAAACATTCTGTCCAGCTTCGTGTACATAAAAAGACCCCATGCTGTTTTTATATGTACAGCGGATACTGAACAGCTGGTTCATTAATCTCCCGCCAAATCAAGCTGTTAATCAGAACCCAAGCAGTGGCGGGATGCTCTGTCCACTCACATAGAGTTATAAATGGCCTCACAGAAACAATTGACTGTACACTTATTTTTAATTAAAAACAGTTGACAAATTATATGTTTTTATTTATTTATATATGTATTTAATGTTCGATTCAGAATACTTTTTTCCTTAGCAACTGAGTTTTATTCACTTTCATTGATGCAGGAACTAGTGTGCGCATTAAAGCCTGAAAATGTCTGTCATCCCTGTAACATTTAATAGTCATGACAGAGTAAGCAACAATAAGTTTAGAAAAGAAAGAACACTTAAATATAAGTGGTGTTACGTTTTAGAAAAGAATAGAATTTCACTTGAACAACGACACAGTGTAGCTTGCCAGTGCAGCTGCACTTTTCCAGACATCATGTCCACAAAACAGGACAATCCTCCTGCTTAACTCAATTTTATGTAGAAAATCTACAGTTTGCAGGCTTTAGCGAAAGTGAATCAAGTATCTGGTGGCTTTTTGCAGGTGAGAAAACTCAAGCTGTTCTTTGTAAAGTAACCGTCAGCCATGCAGCTTTTCTTTTTGTTCTCAATTGTCTGGCAAAATAAGTTATTGTTTTTTATTATAAAGTATTTAACTTTGCCCATATGGCCTTGGTTTGGCACGTTCCTCCCAAAAATTTCAAGAATTTGAAAGAGCATAAATTCAATAATCGCTTGATCTTTACAGATCGAGAATTAATAGTCTCAACAATGCCAGAGCCATTCGTACTTTTATTTTTTAAATCGAACATTAAATAAAATCTAATCAAACTGTGACTTTAGAATCCGAAATCTAAGTGGATTGTAGTGGATTTGGAGAAACATAATACCTGATAAGAGTTTACCAGTGAAAAAAAAAATAAAATCAGGACTGTGTTTATGTGATTTGATCCCATTTTGATAAGACGATTCTACGTTGTGTTTGGCGCATTGAGGTTCGTGACATCACCTTGTACCAACTAAGTCCCACCCATCTCGAACCATTTCTAAGAGCTCAGAGGAAAAACAAAAATACAGAAGTATCTCGTTACCATTTAATGTGACCAAAACTGTCGCAACTTTGGCAGAAAATGTTGCAATAATGTAACTAACACAGAAAATAGGTATTCAGGCACCTTTAATGCTCTCTTTTTTAATACAAGGACGATAAAACTACAAACATGATCTTCCTATCAGGTGTTAGTATTTTAACATAAATCCTTTTATTTGCTGATTGATTCTTCTCTTAGAAACTGCACTGTAGTACAGAGACATAAAATGACTGAATAATCAGTCCCAGTTTCACCAGAATCACACAGCACATGGGGGAAATATTCTCTAATGAGAAAGTGCATTCAGTGATGCATGCTGGTAAGAAAAGGGCAGCACAGAAAACTCACCTTGTTCAGTATCGATTGTGCCGGGTAGATCATTTAAACAATTCAATTACAGCAAAAAGCCTTTTGTAACACTAAATTGATCTCCTTTACTTCTCTTTTTCATTTAGTGTACATCATTAGTGAATGTGTTATGAAGAGGCGGAGTGCGGTTTTGTGTGTTTTCTCAGCTGTCTGGGCTGGAAATCATTTCTTTACAGGACCCTCGGTGCCTGACACAGACTCACTATTTGTATGCCCGACCATCCACCTGCTCATCCTAGTAGGACGTGATTGGATGCTGGCCCGCTTCCAGTCTGTGACGCATCGTGGCTGCCTTCTAGGCATTAAACCCTAAAGAGCTTTGCTGGAAAGCACTGAGAATATTCTATTTCAATGTGCCACTTTGTAATTCACTTTGGAGAAGCCTTACTGAATCGAATAGAATTTACAATGACTCGAGTTCCTAAAATTAAAGGAAACAATCTTCCACAGAAATGTTTGGCGTTCTGTCTTAAAGCGCTAAAAAAAGAAAAAGGTATCACAGATATTAGTGGCGGTGATCAGACTGCAGGGACCATTCCAAGTATTTCACAAAAAAAAACATTGTAGGGTACCAGCACTCACCAAATAGCCAACAGAGAGCTACCCATTCATCTCCTGCAGCCTTTCCATGTGACACTTTCTTCCCTTCCATCTCCTCCATTTGCTCCCTTATTAGAGGGTGTGAAGTGGTGTTTGAATTCGGTTCCTGGGCCTCTTTCTCAGCTGCCTGCAGTAGCTCGACATCGGAAAAGAAATATGGGCCCACAGAGCGATATTTCACTGGCACCAGCTTGACATTGATGGATAGAGGATCATTAGACATTTGCCAGTTTGCTTGGGCGTAGAGTTATTTTCAGCAATAATGTATGGGAGAGGGAGCAGGGGCTGGAGGAGGGCTTCTGGTAAGATCTCTGAGGGACACGGATTCCAGTTTGGTGGAGTTTTGTACAAGTCTTGGAGCAAAATGTAGGTGGTGGAAACCACAATGGGGCACAATATATTGCATTGTAGGTTTAGTTTTGTAAACTGTAATTAGATTCACTGTGCAGTGGTTTTCTAACCTTTTTTGTCAGATGTTCTCTCAGAGGCGCACAAGGTGAACACAAATACCCCTTCGCTGACACCAGCATGTGTGTTTATTTGAATTGATTTTAAACAGGGTTTAATTTGACAATAACATAAAAGTTGATTATCTCATTATTATTTATCTGCCAGTTTTAGTTAACAGTTTTAACCATTTATCCATTATTTTTTAGCTAACATTCTCAAACATTTATTTGCTATTTTAGCTAACACTTTTAACAATTTATCCATAATATAAAGCTTTTTTTGGCTTTTATTGCAGTGTGACAGGGCACGTTATCCTGCTGGGGGATGGCACTGCCATCCACGTTTCCAAACCCTATTTGGGTGGGTGGGTGGACACAAGGTTTCCCGGCAGAATATTGCATTGTGGCAATGTTTTTCACTTCATCTGTCAATGATTTTAATGTTGTTGCTGTACATTATATATATTATACACTTAGTTGTGCTTCCCAGCAACCCTTACATATACCCCTGGTAACATCAGCAGTTACGGTGATTGGATCATCACTGACACACTGTGTTCAGCTTTTTTGAAAAGCCACACATCGCCACATCGAAAATATCTAAAATATGGACGTTATCAGTCCATATTTACTCCGACATCTGTTCTTCCTCTTTCTGCAGTGATGGTTCTGCTAATTGTGACAATGCGTCGGAGAAGGAAGGAGCCTCTTATTCTCGAGGAGGAAAGGGATATCAGGGAAAACATTGTCCGCTACGATGACGAAGGTGGGGGAGAGGAGGACACAGAGGCCTTTGACATGGTTACCCTCCGCAACCTGAACGTCATCAGAGACCCCAACGTTAGGCGAGATGTCACACCAGATACCCCCACCTTCTTTCATTACCCCCCAACCTCTCGCCCGTCCTATAAATCCCTGCCAGACAACGTGGTGTTTCGAGAGTTTATTTGGGAGCGACTCAAGGATGCTGACGTGGACCCGTCAGCTCCCCCGTATGACTCTCTGCAGACATACGCTTTTGAAGGCAGCGGCTCTGTAGCAGAGTCGCTGAGCTCTTTGGAGTCACTAAGTACAGACTCAGATCAGAACTATGACTATCTCAGCAACTGGGGACCACGCTTCAAAAAGCTGGCTGACCTGTACGGCAACAGCGACGGCTCCGGTGTCTTCTCTTAGCCCCTAAATGTCTCTCTTAACATTTTTGCGGACTAGGAAAAAAAAACACAAAAAAAAACATGCGAGTAATTTATTGTCAGAGAAAATGATTTTGTCTGCCTTAGTGCATTGGAGAAGATTCAAAGACAAACACAAGAGAGATTGAAAGAAAAACACTTTGACTTCAAAGGTTTTTGGTTTGTTTACCTCCTTGTGTGGATTTTTCAGAAGCGTGCCATGGTAAGTTTTGACACAGACTTCAAAAGTGGTTTGACTGAGGAGGAGACCTTGTGTGCAAAAGACATTAAAGGTTTCAGATTTTGGGCTCCAGTCCAACCATTGACTGCAAAATGCATACATGTTGGAGCATTTTTACGGGGAGGCACCTGTCCTTTCATTCCAGCGATGGGCACGGGCCCAGCACTCTTGCTTTGATGCATTCCTTTGCTATCTTTGTGCTATAAAAAAACATAAACGTTTCTCATGAAATACAGTGTCCTTGGCGGCTAATCAGCAGTCACTTGACTGTTCATATGAAATTTGTCAACAGTTTCTATCGACTTCTCTCTTTTTGTTTTGGGATCAGGGTAATGAAAAGCTGTTTTTTCATACACATTTTCCACATTATTTATGGACTCATACCTCTGCTATCAGCTGCACTCATACAGTATAAACAAGTAGTTGATGTGCTAAGGAAGTGATGTGAAGACATAAGTTTTGCAAATAATAAAAAGAACGACACGTCAGTTTCATTTCTCCACTGGGTGAAGCAGGAAAGTATAATTTCTTATTCTCCTAACAATACATTTTGCAGATGTTGCAATGTAGTGTTTGTCTGAGTCTGTTTTTCTTCCGCCTTTCTATTGCCAAGTCCAATGTATGATTTCTGAGCTATAAAATGTCAGGATGCGGTTATTTTGCGTTTGTACGAGGCGTGGGGGCCTGTGAACGCCTGCGACATGAGAAAGCTTTGTTAAAGCGTCAGTCCTCATTGTGCTTGATAGCGAGATTCACGCCACCTAGACTCTACAAAAAAAAAAAGACTTTGTTTCTGAGGTGACAGTCGTTAACCAGGTGGAGTTTGTAAGTAAATGAATTTTGCTTCTGTAGTTTGCAGAGTGCAGCATATATTGTCATTCAGAAATGAAATCACTAATGTCCATGGTTTGTTTGTTGATTAATGGTGAAAGGACATACTGTATGATAATTTGTTTCCCCAGCTTAAACAAATTATGTTACAATTGGGTGTCAACATGTACAACCGATATGTATTATTATTTATTTTGAAGAGGCAGAATTGTGCAAATGATGTTTTTATCCTTTTTGCTGAAAATAAAATTGACATTAAGTTCCTTAAAAAACTGAAGGGGTTTCTTTTAGTCCATTTAAACATGGAGGAAATAGAAACGTTATTTCTGTAAAAAAAAAAAATACAAGCAGAATCTAACAATGATCATAATCAGTGATTTAAAACAAAAAACCTGGTGCCTCACTATGTGCATTTGGGGAGCTCAAGGATCCAGGAACGGGGAGGGATGGGGATGTTTTTTGCTTTCATATCTCTTTTTGATGTGGCTTTTGTAGTTTAAGGCCTGATCGAGATGCTCCACAGAGACGTGTGATGACTGCGATGCTCACCGTCAGCCATCTGAGGAGCCCCTTACAAGTTAGCCAAGTCTGCGTCATGCAAACAAAAGAAGCTCCCTTGAAGGTGAGTTCAAAAACTGCATCTCACATGAAACCTGACAAAGAAGGATGTATGGCAAGAATAATATTTGGATTTGGATCAGAACCAGGAAGTACTGAGTCTACATTTTATAGCTGTCAAAAAAGTCTAAATTGTTTTTAATATTATGTTTGTTCTCATTTTCTATAGCATTTTTTCCCATCATCTCCCATTCATCTACCATTCATCTCCCTACATACAGTGGTGGAAAGTAAGTACATTTTT
>NW_024610767.1:0-3607 GCF_008729295.1 Plectropomus leopardus
TGCGTCTCTTTGTCGTGGAATTTGTGTCATTCTGTTGACATTTTTGTAGTCGTTTGGAATCTCTCCGCAGTCCTTGTCAGGCTCACTTTGTGATCATTTTGAGCATTTTTACTGCTCATCTTGGAAATCTGTAGTAGTTTGGCATATATACTTTAGACCTGGTGAGTGTTTTTCTTTTTTAAGTATGCTGACAAGGTTTTTTTGACATACAATACAACGACTACGTTCTTTCTACAACATACTGTGCAATGTTTCGATGTAGTATAGTATGATTTATTTTTATGACAGCGTTATCAGTTTTTTGAACAGTCTGCACTATGACTTGAACAGTTTTTTTGGACAAACAATGAAAGGTTATGTGCATTAACCATTTATCCATCACAGCAGCAGCTCCTCAGGGACTTGACTGCTATTTATACGATGTCACCTGACCTTGTAGCCACATTGAGTCCCTTTGTGGTTATTTAGAGCCTTTTTCTGGTCTTTGAGGTTGTCACGCATGTCTTAGTATTTGCTTGGTGTTGCTTTTGTGGTCGTTTTGTGTCTTTGTTGTGAGGACATTTGTGTGTCTATCATCATTTTGCCTATTGTTTTTTAGCCCAGTTTAGTCTCGTTGAGGTTGTTTAGAGCAGTAATTTTTGACGTTCCTGAGTTCCAAACTAATGTCCAACCAGGATTTTTGTTTTAACATACAGTAAACCTCTGCCAGTTAATGCCTTTTGATCTGCGTTTTGTGCCAAACTGAATCGATGAGGAAATGAAACTGTGTGTGTCTCTGTCAGAGGGAGGAGACAAAACCTGCCAGTGAGCAAGTTAGCTTCACAGACGCAGAGATTAACTCACCTATGTCTCTGAAACGGAAAACCCAGAGTTCCCCACATCTCGGGGTTATCTTACTCATAGTTTTCACGAAACCCGCTTTCTGAAACAGGCCTCAGGCCTCAGGCCTCAGGCCTCGGGCCCTCTTCTGACTATTTGTTGTAGTTTTGCATGTCTGTTTGCCTCTGTTTTGCATATATTTGTAGCTGCGTTGCAGTTATTTATGGTCTTTTGTGGTCGTTCTAAGTCTTTTTCTGGCCATCTTGTGTCTGCTGTTTTTAGTGTCTTTGCGGCTGTTTTGCACATCTTTGTAGTCATTTAGTGAATCTTTGTAGTTGTTTTGCACGTCTTTGTAGGCGATTTAAGTCTCTGGTCAGTTTTGAGTTTTCCTGGTTGTTTTATGTGTCTTTGTAGTCATTTTACATATCTTTGTTTTGTGTGTCTTTGAGCCATACTAAGTGTCTTTGTGGTCATTTTGAGTCTTCTGTGTGTTTTGTGAGTCTTCATAGTCATTTTTGCATATCTTTGTAGTCATATTGTGTATCTTTGAGCTGTATTGAGTTTTTATGACATCATTTACTATAACATGTCCCTCCAAGCTATAATGTGGTGATTTCAGCCATTCGTTTGAAGTCAAAAATTGTTGTTTTTTGACCTGGCATTTTTGGATATGTCTTCAGCATGCTAGATGATCGTGTTTTTAGGCCTTTTTTCTGACATTGTGTCTGTACAAGCTATTATGTGTTGTTTTCAGACATTTTTTGACATGTCAAAATGGAAGGTTTTTTGACATACTATACTATGGTGTCCCGTTGCCACGGAGCCCACCGGCGTTTTACGCCTTAGTCGCGCATCAGCTTTAGTGACAGGTCTTGCGCCCGCCACTTTCTCCCGGTCTTCACGAGGTTTCCGACTTTCTGCGACTTTGGTGTCTGCGGAGTCCCTGTACATCGTCAGTTCTCTGGAACGGGTTCCTCTGTTTGTCCACTGAAAGGAAGGGGCAGCCAGCCATCTCCAGGGAAAGTGGCTGCTGGACTTGTCAAGAGCCTCTGCTGTTGTTATTGCTACTTTGTAGACTAACAGGGGCCAGAGTATTGTCGGTAGGAGTCCACACTGGTAGATCTAGGCTTTGAATTTTCCAGGGAGGCCAGGTTTGTCAATTGCTGTGAGCTGGGTGGACAGTTTGCTCTTGGTTTTCTGTATGGCACCTGAGTCCTTCAGGGAGCTGTCAAAGATCTTGGCCAGGCTCTCGACCGGTGTCTCGGTCACTGCGGGAATGCGGTCTCTCCTAGAGCAAACGGGAACCGGTCGGACACCAGTCAAGCGGTGAGCTTCCGTCGTGTTTAGTTCTGACTGCGTTCATCTCTGCCGCCTACTGCTTTATCTGTCTCCGTCCTCTTCCTACGTTGTACACATTTGTGTGTTAACTTCTGTCAGTTTTGGACGGCATACTGCGGTATGATGCAAGTGTGTCAGTTTCAGAGTGTCTTGTGTTCCGTCGTGTAATTTGCCACGTGTTTCTATTGACAACCAGATCGAAATCTGCGCAAGAAGACTTGTTTGCAGTCCAGAAAGAGAAGGAGCGGAAGAAAAACACGGAAGGCTGCTTTCCTCTCGTCCTCACGCGTGGCTTCAGGTAATGTTCCAATATCTTTACTGGGCGGGCCGGTGTCCTACTGGTTGTGTGTGGTTGTGGTGGACAGTGAAGTCGAAGCCAATTTAATTGTCTTTCTTTCTGTCTTTATTTATTTATTTATTTCAGACTGTCAAATGACACAGTAGTCATTGGTTTCACGGCCGATGTTGACAAGTGTCCGCTCTGCGCTACCTACTGCTTTGTGTGTTGTATCTGCTTGCGTTTGTGACCGGCCTGTTGTTTGTCCACCCTCAGGAACCCCGAGAAGGGGTGCGTCGTGGCGGTGCTGGATTCCAATCTTCAAAGTGTGAGTCATTGTCCACAAAGCGTATCTACCGTGGCGCGTGTCCACGGACAGGTAAGTGCGTCATTTTGAAACAGGGCTTCAAAATTCAATTGTCGAAAGTAAGATTGGAACTTGTGGTCTTGGACTGCTTGTTGTGGTCTGATCTGGTGCTGTTCTGACGGTTTGCTAGGTGTGGTGGGTGGAGTTTGGAGGTTTTGGACATTGTTGGGTGACTCTGGGTCCTTCCCCTCCTCTGTGTAAAGGAAGGATGAACTTCAGTGGTTGTGTTTCAGTCAAGGTGAGCTTCCATCATGTTCCTCTTTCTACGATCTTCACATTTCTGTGTGAAATTGCAGTCTTGGACGGCATACTATTGTACGACGTAAGCGTCTTGTGTTCTGTTGTGTAATTTGCCGTCTGTTTCTTTTCACAACCAGATCAAAATGTGGGCGAGCAGACTTGTTTGCAGTTCAAAAAGAAAAGGAGCGGAAGACAAACACGGAAGGCTGCTTTCCTGTCGTCCTCGCGCTCGCCTTCAGGTAATTTTCAATATATTCACTGGGTGGGCCGGTGTCCTACTGGCTATGTGTGGTTGTGGTGGTTAAGTGCCCAACTGGCTGGGGAGTGAAAGTGCTTTCCAGCCAGTTGGGCACTTAAAAGGACAATGAAGAAGAAGCCAATGTTATTGTCTTTGATTGTTTCATACTGTGTCATTTGACAGTCTGAAACAAACAGAGCAGTGGTCGTTGACTTGTTTTGACATGAAATGCTGTAAGTTGTCATCGCTTTCACGGCCAATGTTGCCAAGTGTCGAGTACGGCTACCTACTGCTTTATGTGTTGTATCTGCATGCTTTTGTGACCGGC
>NW_024610768.1:0-2280 GCF_008729295.1 Plectropomus leopardus
GAGAGGAATTACGACATCGGGAATTGGGAGTTGCTGGCGGTGAAGCTGGCGTTGGAGGAGTGGCGCCACTGGCTGGAAGGTACCCAGGTCCCGTTCCTGGTATGGACAGATCACAAGAATCTTGAGTATATCAAGTCCGCCAAAAGACTCAATTCCCGCCAGGCCCGGTGGGCCCTGTTCTTTGCCAGATTCCTCTTCACGCTCTCCTACAGACCTGGTTCCCGAAACATCAAGCCGGATGCGCTGTCCCGGCAGTTCCTGGTGGAGGAGGATGAGGACGTTTCTCGTTCCGACAGCATTCTCCCTGCTTCCCGTCTCCTGGCCGCTCTCACCTGGGAGATGGAGGAGCGGATTAAGACTGCGCTGGAGGAACAGCCTGGTCCCAGTTCCTGCCCCCAGGACCGTTAATTCGGAATTCAGGTCGGAGGTCCTGCAGTGGGCGCACGCCTCCCGCCTGACCTGTCACCCAGGGGTCACTCGTACTAGGGAGGTTCTGCAACAACATTTTTGGTGGGCTACTCTGGACCAGGACACTAGAGACTTTGTAAATGCCTGCCTGGTCTGCAACCAGAGTAAGACGTCCCGCCAAGCTCCTGCCGGCTTCCTGAAACCCCTCCCGGTTCCTCATCGCCCCTGGTCCCACATCTCCCTGGACTTTGTCATGGGTCTACCACTGTCAGACGGCAACACAGCCATCCTGACAGTGGTGGACCGTTTTAGCAAGATGGCTCACTTCATTGCCCTACCCAAGCTCCCCTCTGCCAAAGAGACCGCGGAGCTGATGTTGCTCCACGTCTTCCGGCTGCACGGTCTTCCCACAGATGTGGTATCGGATCGAGGGCCCCAGTTTACGTCCGCATTCTGGGGGGAGTTCTGCCGTTTACTGGGAGCATCCGCCAGCCTGTCCTCTAGTTACCACCCCCAGTCCAACGGCCAGTCAGAACGCATGAATCAAGAAATGGAGACCATGCTTCAATGTATGGCATCCAGCCAACCCGCCTCCTGGTCCTCCCAACTCCTATGGGTGGAATACGCCCACAACACCCTAGTCAGTTCTGCCACCGGACTCACGCCTTTCCAGTGTGCGTACGGCTTTCAGCCTCCCCTGTTCCCGGCCCAGGAGATGGAGACCGCTTAACCGTCGGTGGAGGACTTCATTCATCGCTGCCGGCGAACCTGGTCTCGAGCCCGGTCTGCACTCCTACGGACCGCCGCTCGTTACACCTCCTGAGCCTGAGGGTGGGGTCCCGGAAGCTGGCTCCCAAGTTTGTTGGTCCATTTCCGGTCGAGAAGGTGGTCAACGAAGTGGCGGTGCGACTCAAGCTACCCCGCTCCATGCGCATTCATCCGACATTCCATGTTTCCAAGCTCAAGCCAGTCAGGGAGAGTCCTCTGCAGCCCGCCTCCCGGCCTCCTCCTCCTCCTCGCCTCATTGATGGGGCTCCAGCGTACACCGTACGGCGCCTTCTTCACTCTCGTCGCCGGGGTAGAGGACTGCAGTACCTGGTGGATTGGGAGGGTTATGGCCCGGAGGAGCGGTCCTGGGTCCCGGCTCGGCAGATCCTGGACGACCAGCTGATTGGGGATTTCCACCGTCTCCATCCTGATCAGCCCTCCCGCACCGCTCCTGGAGGGGGGTCCTCTGCCTCCGCTCCCCCTTCTTCTCCGGTTCCCGGGCCGTCTGGTTTGGGGTCCTGCATGGGGGGCCCCGCCTCGCCGGTGGGGGTTGATCCTTCTTCTGATGACAACGACGACGTTGGGTCTGGGGGTTCCGAGGAGTTCTAACCCTCCTCCTGGCCCTCTCCGCCCACCCGGTTTCTGTGGCCTTGGTTTGGGACGTCATGGGCCGTCCCTTGAGGGGGGGGTTCTGTCATGGTTCCTGCATCCTCCTCCCCCTCACTGCCAGTAACTTTCCACTCACCTTCCTCTGACCTGCTCTACCTGCAAGCCATGCCCACTGCTGCAGCCTGCTCTCCCCACAGCTGCAGCTCATCATCAATCTACCCGGTATTTAAGACACTCCAGCCCACTCACTCATTGCAAGATCGTCCTCTGCAGCATGCATGTCTTTCCAGCGCTTTCCTGCCAGATCTTCCGTTACCGACTCTGCCTGTTCCCGACCTGCTCTCCTCGCCTGACTCCCCGTGAACCTACCTTTCTGCTCGGCTTCGACGATTCTTCTGCCTGATCCCTGTTGGTGCTGTTGTCTCCGCGGACGGACTTCCCGGTGACCGAACCCCTGCCTGCCCCCGACCACTCTTCCGCTCGACCCCCGACAAC
>NW_024610769.1:0-1386 GCF_008729295.1 Plectropomus leopardus
CTGCTGTTACGTTTGTGGTGAATTTGTTATGTGTTTGGGATTATTACATGACAAGCTGCAAACTTGTGTTACGTTTGTGGTTTATCACATTTGTGGGCCGTTATAACGTTGGCGGTTGAGGGGAGACGAGGAGACGAGGACGCTGCTCTGCCCAAACAAATCCATACAGCTGCTGTTTGGCTTCACAGGACCACGAAATACCAGAAAAACGGTGACTGGAGCCGATGGAGGAGGAAAGGGAAAAGTGGAAAGAAATGAGATTTGAGGATGAAATGATGAGGTGAAAGAAAAAGAAAATAAGGGATTAAAGGAGAGAATGAGGTGGAAAGATGGTGGACAGAGAAAAAACAGATGAGGCAGAGAAAGAGGAGGACATGAGAGGGACGAGATGGAGGGAAACTGAGCGAAGGATGAAATCGGATGTAACTGTGAAGAGATCAGAGGCCTGCTCACGTCAGAGATTATCCGCCTGGCTTTGATTCGCTCTCCAGACCCTACAGCTGAATGTTTGACCGCAGCGGGGAGCGGCACCCAGCCGCTCGGCCGCTGACGAGAGCATCTTTAACACCTGCACCACCACCTGATGTCACCTGACCAAATGTGACAACATGGAGCGAAAGAACGACGCCGGCTGCAACTGAAGTCCTGGAGCATCATTTACTGCTCAGTCACAGGAGCCCCTTCGTCTTTTACCTTTACAGAAAAAGTTCATAGTTTAATGCAATTTCAAATCATTTTATTTATAAAGCCGAATATCACAAATCATAATTTGCCTCAGAAGGCTTTGCAGCATACGACGTCCCTCTGTCCTCAGACCCTCACATCAACTGAGGAAAAAAAACAACAACAATGGGGAGCAAAAATGGTAGAAACCTCAGGAAGAGGGACTGGGGAGGGATCTTTCTTCCGGACGTGAATAGATGTTGTGAAAAACAATTAAATACAGTAGATGACAAAATGATCAATACAAAATGAGAAGCTGGTTAGTACATTACTTTAGTGCCTTCTTCCCATGTTTTTGACAGAAATCAAGCCAATTTGCTCTGGTTTCAAAGGGTTAAGATTAAGATTGTTGGGGCCACACCCCAGCCCTTTGATGAAAATTGAAAAATCACAGCGAGCCTCAGAGATATCTGACCGCTGGTCTCTCTGTTCGACAAAGAAATCTGCTCTGCCTGCAGCGAGTCTGAAGTACATTATTACCGTCAGTGTGTCATCATGACGGAGCCGAGCAGATCAATCTGGACAGGAAACACATAAAACATAAAACTACAGACTCCAAAATATCACGAGATTCATTGGAAGTGTTTGTTTTCTCCGTTAGGAGACACCGCAGCAATCTTCCAGCCTCGCAAATCAGGAACGCCACGAACACGGAGAGCCAGC
>NW_024610770.1:0-1300 GCF_008729295.1 Plectropomus leopardus
TTCAAAAACAAACACACTTAAAATATTAAAGGGACTACATACATAGGGCTAATTATTTTTGTAGTTATCTACCAATAGTTGTGCAGAATTTATTTTATAAAAATAAATAAGTTATAAAAAGCCATTTTAGAATTGGGGTGATTAGACACATTATATTACTTTTCCTCTTATCATCTATTTCAAAGTAAACTCATTTTAATGTCAAAGATATGTACAATCACATTTAAGACATTTTCAGACTTTTTCAGGACCTGCAGACAACCTGAATCAAAGAATGTGAAGACAATGAAAGGTATAGTTAGTCTAGTTTGGTACAGTAGAAACTTAAACCTTGATTTAATAATGTTTAAAAGTTAATTGTTGTTGGTGCAATCCAGCCTTTTACATGGACAGCCCAACAGACCAGAATAAAGAATAAAGAAAGGAGCAAAAGCAGTAATAACAAGGAGGAGACAAATGTGATTATTATAGACAGTTTTGGGGCACGGACAGAGGCGTGACAGCCAGAGTGGAGTTACCTTAATTCAAATAATATAAATGTTTTTTCTTGAACAGTCTATCTAAACAGTCAGCCAACAACCTCAAGGGAGGTAGGCATGTGTGTTAAACACAAACTGTTTAATCTCAAACACTTAAATCAAACACAAGAATACTAAATGAACATGTAAAATAACTGGTCACAGGTGAAAATGTAAATCATGCGCAAACAATTGCATTCTTAGGCAACAAACATTTGTGAACATCTGAAAGTGGACCCACCATGATGGACAAATACGCTTGTTTAAATGCCTGCAAATATGTAAGATTAGCATACAGGCAAACACGCATATGACCCAAGGTTGCTACATGTTCTTCTTAAATTAAGAAATTTTAGACAGCTTCATCTTTTGTAACAAAAACTTCTGTCAGACAAGTAAGATATTGTTAGGATAAATGACCGCTCTTTCACAGCTGTTTAGAAATTCCTGCCTGCTTTTGGAGTTTGTGGTTTGAAAAAGAAAACCCATAACACTTCCACTGAGCCCTCAGCTGTCACATTTAGGTAACCAGCAGGCAGATTAGGACACTAACAATTGCATGAAAGCTATAAAAGAAAGAAAAATACACAAAAAGACCAGTGCAAACAGCCAACAGCAACATGATGCGTCACAATTCATAGGTGCGACTGCTCTGCAGCAGCTGATGGGAAACTGAGCCCTGAAGGTGGTAGCAAGAGCTGTGAAGGGACTTACAGATGATTCATCAAACTGATGAAGAATTGCAAAAATTGTATGTGTATTACTTTGCAAAATACATTCAT
>NW_024610771.1:0-1035 GCF_008729295.1 Plectropomus leopardus
CCAGAGCACCCCCCACACCGAGGGGGCAGAGCCCCCGCAACCCAACCACACCACCCGAGGCCAGGCCCGCAGCCACCCCAGGACAGCGGCCATGGACCAATCGACCCAGCGAGCCACCGGATACCCGTGGCAACCGGAATCCACCGCACCAGCCCAGAAGTCAGGGCAGCGAAGCCCCGACCCCAACGACACTATGTGATGAAGTTAATTATTGGGGTCCAGCTATGTTCAAATTCTGTGAGTTGATTTTTTGCACAGGCAGACATTGTTTTCACAGAGATGTGATCTAATAGAAGATTTTTATATTGAGTTATACTTAGATTCTTTTTGGATTTCCAATTCATGAGGATAGTTTTCTTGGCAATGCTTAGAGCTGCAAGGAGCATGTAGGATTTGTTAGTGTCCATACTGATGTTAGTGAGATCACCTAGCAAACAAAGTGAGGGGGAGGCAGGGATGGGGTGCCCTAGACATGTTGATAGGTCTTCACAAATCTTTTGCCAAAATTTGTTGACAGGTGTACAAAGCCAAACAGCATGCATATAAATATCTAATAAGCCACCCATGCAGTTCAAACAGATGTTTCTATGTGTAAGACCCATTTTGAACATCCTTTGTCCTGTGTAGTGTGTTCTGTGAAGAACCTTGTACTGTATGAGTTGTAAGTTGGTGCTTTGGGTCATTCTGAAGGTATTTGAACAAATTTGCATCCAAAATGTTGGGTCTGTGTGGATAAATCTTTCTCCCATTTGGATATTGGGAGAGAGACTGTTAGATCTGTTTTAGACAATAATAAATTAATTTTGGAAAGTAATTTTGGAGGTGAAAGCTTTAGAAAATCTGTTATTATTGGTGGTAGCTCTAAGTCCAATTGGCTAAGGTTAAACCTTTCCTGAATTATGGATTTAAGCTGAAGATATTCCAGAAATTTGTTCTTGTTAATACCATATAGTGCTACCAGCTCATTAAATGGAATGAAGTTACTGCTTTGGAGGATATGCTCCAGATGTCTTATCCCTTTGTCGTACCATGTTG
>NW_024610772.1:0-4135 GCF_008729295.1 Plectropomus leopardus
TATAAACAAAAACATGTTTTGTTGTTTCTCCAATAATTAAGATCCTTACCAGATAAACATCTTTGGTTTTACGGCAATTTCATTCAATAGCACTGTGTTGAATTTAATCACATCTACACAAACTCTGTGGAGGGTTTCGGCTACACATTTACACTGACACACAATACTAATTGTTAGGACAGAGACACCCAGAGTTTATTAAAAGAGCTGTTGTAATGTCAGCTACATGTAAGCTTCATTTGACGTGTCATCAGTTGGGGAATGTGTCGGCTCTAACGAACCACCTGCTGTAACTTGCCGGAAAGATGAGAGCAGTTAATGAGAGCATGATTCTCATTAACTGTACTTGTGTCAATTCTTTTTTTTTTTTTTTTTGTTAATTAATGCTGTCCAAATGGGCTTTAACTTGACCAAAAGGGTGCTAATACTGAGAGAGAAAAAACACCTCTTATCCTTTACTCTTATGCCCAGCAGCATTGCTGTTCCAATCATGTGCTACTTGTAGCTCTATTAATTGATTTTAAGATTGTATGATGGTATTTTCATTATGTATATATATATGTGTTGTGTATGGTAAAACTAAGGCAAAAAAACACAGATGGCTCTATGTAGGAGAGAGACCGATGAGACAGGTTTTTTGCCTAAAAACAAAAATGAAGTCAGTGTGCTCCTTAAAACTATTGAAGAAAAATTTTTATATTAAATTCTTAAACTTAATTTAACTCAATTCAATATTTTAATGTTCCCTCTCCATTTCCACATCCAGCTAACACTAAATGTGAAACAAACACACTCAGAACAAACAGGGGCTTTATTGGATACATAACACAACTACATACAAAAGCTGCTGCATTATACTGAAATTTGTGGGTGGGAGCAGACACACACACACACACACACACACCTCCCGACTCTAGGTCGTGATGGCTGTGTTGCCATGGAGATTTGTCGCTTGCTGAATCCTGCCCTCTATCTCAATGTTGGTTTTCTATCACTTTCATCCTTCCTTCATTTTCTCTTGCTCCCTCCCCACCATTCTTTTCCCTACTCTGCTATTCATATGTTTATGTTTCTATTTATACTCCTCTTTAACGCCAAGATTGGTTTCCAGAGGGGGAAAAAAACCACGACAGAGAGAGTTTGTTGAAGGGTGTAGTGTGCAGTATCGTAACATTTCCATACAATGGCATATCTGACAACAGTCCAAAAAAAATCCAAATTAAAACAGAAACTATAAATTGTTCTCTTTCTAATCACCACATTTTGCTTGCTATACGGTATCTTACATTTAAACACCTATTATGGCTGCAACTACAGCTACTAACTGGAACTACTGCAGATTACAAGGAACCCCCAGCAGGGAATAACTCTGGGAAGACTCAGTGAAACAACCGCTCTAATGAGAGAGAAATTAAAAGGACACAAGTTAAAAAGCTGCCCAATGCCAAAGAGAAACCTTACTGCACCTGTTTGGCAGTTTGTCTGATTCAACCCATAATGCAAAGCCAGTTAAACAGGACTGGGTTGTGTAGAGATTTGCATGAATATATTTTTGGCAAAGGATGGAGATAAAACGAACAAATGCAGCCCTTTTTTCACTATGGTCACACACATACAGTAACAGAAACATTTGAGTTCAAGTTTCTTTTTCAAAATTATGTGACTTATGTTACTTTATGTGCACTCAAGATGAGATTTTCACAAGGCAGAGGCTGTCATTGGACCCATTTATAGCTTTAAAGCCCAGCAAAAACACAGTCTGTGACTCACACTAGTAAATGTCTACTGGTGACAAAGCAGAACCTTTTTTCATAATGCATGTGTTTAAGTAATAAACGGTAAAGCACTGATATAGGCTGATGTGAAAAGGATTTTCACATCTTAAGAGTTTTTAAACATTTAAAGGAACCCCTCCTCTCAAAAATGTGTTATTATGTCTCCTAAAATGCCAGATCTTGACTAAACTGACTGAAATCTTAAGTTTTTTTTACTAGAAAAGTGCTTTAATATTTCTCTCAAAATGGGATGATGTCTGTGCACTTACAAAAATCTGAGATCCAGGCAAGCTGGATAATGTAAATCAGTAACTTGAAAGCCAGTCGCTGTCTAATATGGAAAACGCGTAACAACGGGGAAGCAAAATTCAACAAAGCACCGGCAAAGAAACAAGAATCCTCCAGCACAGAGCTAAGGCGACAGACACAGCCCAACACTGACAGCTTGTGTAAGGGCCTGCTTAATATTGGTTCACAATGTTTTAATCATAATTTAGTCAATTCCTTGCTTCCATGTTCCACTGTCACCTCTACTGCTGGGCAATATCTAATATATACAGTACAGACAGTATGCATACTAGCCATCCAAACTCTCCACACACACATGTAAGGCTAAGTAAATTTGAGAGAGGCCCCTTACTTTAGCAAGGTGGTGTCACGCTGAGTCTCAGTTTGCTGTGAATGTAGCATCGTGTGTGTGTGTTCTGTTGAACTGGATTACCCTAACCTCCTAGGTATGTGTATATGTGTGTGTGTTTTTGCATGTGCATGTGTGTGTGTGTGTGTGTCAAATCAATTCAGAGCTCCTGTTTGTTCTGTTGCTGTCACAGTTGGGACACGCTGCGCAGCACTTCCTTGCGTGCCCTCGTTCTGCTGCTATGCAACTGTGCGTGAGTGAGTGTGAGCAGCAGTGCATGTGAGCCACCAGAGTAAACAGGTCTGTGTAGCTTTCACAGGGTGGCTGACTTGAAAAGCTGATGAATGCATGTATGGATAGATTGGGTACTGTGTTTCCCTCAGTGTTGTGTAGTAGAGTCGGACCACCTCACTGAAACAAAGGCCACAGCCACCAACTTAATGGAAATAAAAATAAACACCAAATGTAAAAAAAGGCGTCATTTCATACAGGCAATGCCATAAACTGGCTGTTGTTTAAGCGGTCATCTAGTGGCTTATCACCTCAGCTACACAATTTCATGTGGGAACCTGATATAGTGGCTTGGAGAGTAAATGAATGGCATAAAGCATTTATTCGACAGTAAAATCACAAGACAAGTGCCACTGTTATAAGCAAAGACTCATTAAGTTTTGATGTTTTATGTGATTACAAAGCCCAATTTGTTTTTGAGGACAGACTTAATCAAGTAACTGGGTTCAAGTAGCAAGGCTGTAATATCTTTTGGGTGTATGCTCCATTAATCAAAGACAGGGTCTAATTAGCCTGATCACAGCACTTTGCTTATTACTGCACGGTTTCCGTAATCTGGTAATTCCCGTTTTATATTCAAATCTATCCAGTCATAACGTCTGCTGGAAATAATTCCCTCCGAGAATATGTAAGCTTAACACTGTGAACGAACAGTTAGCCAGCCACGCTCTTTGTTCACAACGAAACTGTTAAATATGCACTTCTGTTTGGTCATGTAAACAAACCACTGTTTTTAAACAGAAAACCCACATTTTCTATTGTGACATTTTCAGGAAATTACATACAATATAGGTAAAAGCAGGTGGGTTGTTATTAACGACGGTCATTTCGCTGAAACTTTCGGCTTCCTGACGATCCTCCTCTAGTCAGCTGCCACCTTGTTTAGGTTTTGAAGTTAAATGAGGAGGTATCTTAGAGAAGTGCTGTCAAAAATATTGATTTATCAATTGATTGATGCTTGCATTTTTGATACACAGATACCAACTGCACTTTCTCACTCCAATTGCTTACTACAGTCATTCTGCTGTTCTCTGCTACGTATTCTTGTTACATCTCAAATAAAAAAATCAAATTGCGCTAAATGTCTTTTTTCCATGTGGTATCAAAAACTGTAACAATAAATACTTTAAGATATTGTATCAAAGTTAGGAATTTCAGTATTGTGACAACACTTACTGCATAGATAACACTTCAATTCAACTTCAAGAATCAGGTGCACCTTGTTTGTTGCAGTGCTGTCAAAGCAAGCAAAGGGAATTAATAGGGCATCTGACAAATGTTTGGCTCAAAACAGTGAGCTACACAGCACCGCCGCACTCACAGCCAATAACAAAAAATGCAATCAAACTAATTTTGTCCCTACTGCTCTCTCATGTCACAGTCACTTTATTTTTTTTTTTAAAATAAAGCCTTATTCCATTTGTCCTCGGTC
>NW_024610773.1:0-1226 GCF_008729295.1 Plectropomus leopardus
TTTTTTTTTACTGATTTCTTGCTATTTTTCCGGTAATTTCTTCTTTCATTTCTCATTGCCTTCTTCCCATGTTTTTGAAAGAAACCAAGCAAAATTGCCCAGGTCTCAAAGGGTTAAAAGAAAATGTAAATGGGAGGCTGTGATGGAGCTAAACAAGGCGGTTCAAACATTTCCTAGCTGGCTCCCCTCTTTAAACTGTTGACATCTTGACCTTTTCTTCCCCGTCACATGTAACTGACGTGTGCCTGGAGTTTCATATGACCATTAAATGTCAAATCCTAAAGCCAGATTTACAAGAGACAATATATATTTGTTTTGTAGGTTATTTTAAGAAATTTGCTGGGTTTTGTTTGTTTCATTTTCTTGTTTTGTGTTATTTATTCATGTTTAACCTGTTTTATTCTGTAGGTTTACACATCTTCTTTCATGTCTGGTTTTCCTAACTGCCTTAATCAGTGTCTGCTTCTCCCTGATTTGTTTCACTTGTCCCTCATTAACCCTGCTGTCCCCTGTCCCTTGTTACCTTTCTGCTCTGCTTGTGCTTTATTTCTTTCCAGCCAGATCCTTTTTTCTACTTTGTTTTCTAATCAATAAAGCTTGCTTGTGTTCTGCATTTAATCCTTTTTGAACCTAGAAACATGACATAAGTCCAACCACTATTTTCTTTGTATTTTATGCGCAGAGGGAACTTCTCATGGCAGAGAGACTTGTACTTGTGACAGCATGAAATATAGGATAAATACTGTATTAATGCGTTAATAGTTCCTACATTAAACTGCTCACAACAAGGTCTGTGCATTATCTCAAGTGAACAGATCATGGTTTCTGGAAAATTACATTTCTGTTAAGTTTTTCAAATGTATTTTTTTGGCGCTTTGAGCACCACAAGCCGAGTTGGAGAGAAGTTACACATCTCTACGATAGATATCTCGGCAACTCACACCAAAACAATCTAGACTCATAAACAGAACTACAGGTAAGAGAAAAAAATGTATTTGGGGGTGAACTGTCCCTTTAACATTCATATCTGTGACTGTGATTAAAAAAAAGACATCTGATCATCTATGCTCCAGAGCAAAAGAAAACTGAAGGCACCAGCAGACTTCTCTTATCTCTCCACACGATGATCCATCACTCATCTCACACTGATGCTCCAGCAGATGCAGATGAGCAACAAAAGGAGAGATAAGATGAGCGAACAAACACACCCACATGCACAACACAGC
>NW_024610774.1:0-2651 GCF_008729295.1 Plectropomus leopardus
ACATTATTTCCCTTTCGGTCATTTTTTCAACATGCATTTTTATGGTGGTTTTGGCAGTTTTTATACATTCTATGCTATGGCGTGTCTTGGCAAGCTAGTTTATGCTGTTTTGAAGTGTTTTCAGCTGTTTTCGGGACATGTCATATTTTGACATTTTTTCCATACTATAGCCTTGCCTTTTCTGTCATTTTTTCAATATGCATCTTTATGGTGTTTTTGGCCATGTTTGCCACATTCTATGCTATGGCGTGTCTTTGCAAGATAGTTTATGCTGTTTTCAAGTGTTTTCAGTGCTGTTTTGAAGTGTTTTTAGCTGTTTTTGGGACATGTCATATTTTGACATTTTTTCGGTCATTTTTTCAACATGCATTTTTATGGTGTTTTTGGCCATGTTTGCAACATTCTATGCTATGGTATGTCCTTGTAAGCTATTTTATGCGGTTTTCAAGTGTTTTCAGCTGTTTTTGGGACACGTCATATTTTGACAATTTTGCCACACTTTTGCCTCGTCTTTCTGTCATTTTTTCAACATGCATTATTGTGATGTTTTTTGTCCATTTTTGCAACATTCTATGTTATGGCGTGTCTTGGCACTCTATTTTATGCTGTTTTGAGTTTTTTTCAGCTGTTTGGGGGAAATGTTATATTTTGACATTTTTAGCCATACTATAGCCTTTTTTTTTTTTTTTTTCCTTTTTTTCAAAATTCATTATCATGGTGTTCTTGTCCGTTACTGCAGTATTCTATGCTATGGTGTATCTTTGCACGTTATTTCATGCTGTTTTGAGGTGTTTTCAGCTGTTTTTGGAACATGTCATATTTTGACATTCTTAGCCAAACTATAGCCTTGTCTTTTTCATCGTTTTTTCAACATGCAATATTGTGGTGTTTTTAGGTCATAGAGAAGTGCCATAGCATAGCCTGTTGAAAAAAGGGCCCAAAACAGGCTAATAATATAGCAATTTAAATGAATGAAAACCACCTATTATCCCTCATAGAGACACGCTATAATAACGCATGTTGAAAAAAAGGGCCCAAACCACATGCTATTGTATTGCAAAAATTCTCAAATTTTGACATGTCCCAAAAATGGCTGAAAACTGCTTGTTAAAGCTCATAGAGACACACCACAGTATAGCATGTTGAAAAAAGGGCCAAGAACAGGCCAAAAAGTCATAATAAAGCATGTTTAAAAAATGCCAAAAAACTCATATTATAGTATGGCAAAAATTCTCAAATTCTGACATGTCCAAAAAAACAGCTGAAAACCCAAATATTATAGCTCAAAGAGATGTGCCATAGCATAGCATGTTGAAAAAAAAGGGCTTAAAAGGCCCAAAAGTCATAATACAGCATGTTGAAAAAATTGCCAAAAAACACATAGTATAATATGGCAAAAAATCTCAAATTTTGACATGTCCCAAAAACGGCACCACTTTTTAATGCTCATGGAGACGTGCCATAGCATAGCACGTTGAAAAAGTCAAAATATAGCATGTTAAAAAAAATTGCAAAAACCCTGCATACTATAGCATGGCATTAAATCTTGCATTTTTTTGACATGTCCCAAAAATGGCTGAAAAGCACTAATTATAGCTTATAGAGACTTGCCATAGCATAGCATGTTTAAAAAACAGCCAAAAAAAGGCCCAAAAGTCATAATAAAGCATGTCAAAAAATGACTGAAAACACCATAGTACAGTATTTTGAAGTGTCAAATTTTGAAATGTCATAAAATGGCTGGAAATAAAATATTATATTTTGTAGACACTATGTCGTTAAAGGCCAAATGCATCATAATTTAGCATGTCAAAAAACATCAAATTTTGACATGTTAAAAACGACATATTATAGCTTGTAGAGACACATCATAGTATACAAGGTGGAAATAAAGGCCAGTTTTGCATCATTCTATGCCACAACGTGTCTCGGCATGCTATTATAGCTGTAGTATAGTACGTCGAAAAAATAGCTGGAAGACATATTATAGCTTGTAGAGACATGTCATAGTATAGCATCTTGAAAAAAGGCCAAAAATGTAATAACATAGCGTGTCAAAAAATGGCTAAAAACGTGATAGTATAGAATGTCAAAAGATGTCAAATTTTGACATGTCTACATAATTTATAGACTAAACCATGTAAATGTCACGTAGATCAAAGGATAATTGTGTTATGAGCCATACTTCCTGTTGCTATAATAGTTAATTGACATCTTGATGTGTTCATGGCTGCAGCTTGATAATACCTGTGAAATTTGGGGCCAATTGGTCAATGCAAAGTGAAGTTATAACAACTTCCTGTTTGCCTGCGAGTACCGTGTTGCCACTGTTTGGTGCTCGGTCCCTAATAATTCCTTCAGTATCAATAGGGTCCTTGCACAGCGTTCAGTGCTCTGTCTTTAATTATGAAGTTTTAATGCTGTTTAAGCCGACATGCCATACTATGACATTCTTATGATATTT
Organism: Plectropomus leopardus; assembly: GCF_008729295.1. Taxonomy (NCBI): domain Eukaryota; kingdom Metazoa; phylum Chordata; class Actinopteri; order Perciformes; family Serranidae; genus Plectropomus; species Plectropomus leopardus. The sequence goes on from NW_024610774.1 coordinate 2,465, forward strand.
TGGACGACATACCATAATATGGCATTTTTAATGCTATTTTAGACAACATACTATACTATGACATTTTTATGCTATTTTGGTCAACATATATGCTGATGTTTTGATGCCATTTTGGCCGACATACAATATTATGATGGTTTTTTTTTTTTGCTATTTTGGACAACATTCTTAAGTCTGACATTTTAAT
>NW_024610775.1:0-3617 GCF_008729295.1 Plectropomus leopardus
ATTGATAAAGTACTGTGTTAGTAAAGTTAAAGTACTGTTATAACAAAGTTAAATAAAGTACTGTTATAAAAAAAGTTAAATTAAGTAGAGAGTTAAATAAAGTATGCTATAGGTTATGTTGTATAATGTTCGCAATACATCACATATCATGAATATATCACAGACTTCTATTATGACATCATCAGGGTCATTTTCTCGGACTTGCCGAAGCTCCTCCAAAGACCAACAGTAGATATTATATTATAAATCAATCGTGACCATCGGTCTCTGCCGCAGCTCCAGCTCTCAGATATCATACTAGGAAAAATGTCATTCGGTGTGGAAGGTGTTGGAAATGTTTACATGGATTTCGTTGACGAACGGGCTGGTTTACTCAGAAATCTCACACAGAGATTCAGCTCTTGGCCATCTGCACAGCGAAACAATAGGAACTTCCCAAATTGAGAACAATAAATTTGATCATCTGTCAGAACCAAACCTGCCTTCTTCCGCGTATAGCATTTAATTATTCCTGTGTTTGTGGCCACCTAGCAACTTTGAGGAGGATGACGAAGGCAAACGTCTTTTGGGTCAATTTTAGTAAACTACACAACTCACAGGGACACCAAAAACTGGTTGGGAAGGGTGTTTTCTCATGACATGAGATCAGCTTTTTCAGCTTCTTCTGTTTATTTCCTTACTAGTAGTTGTTTTCTGGCTTCTAGTAAATGTTTTTTGTTGTTTTTTTTCAGCATCTTCTGGCTGTTTTTCAATTTCTCCTGAATATCTTGTGGTTATTTTGTATCTTCTTCAAGTTGTTTTCTACCTTCTATAGATTGTTTTTCCAGCTTCTACTGATTATTCTCAAATTTTTTCAGATAGTTTTCCATAAGGTGAAAATAAAAGTCAACAATTCAAAAATTTGATCTAAGTACGACAGACAGCGGCACACCAATATTCCCCGACACATAGCAACATCGGATTGAACACGTCCTTTAAATAATAAATTCTTCTGCCAAATCAGCAAGATGAATTGTTTACTTGGGTGTTTTGAAATTTGTCTGAAAAAAAACCCAATAAAACCAATTTTGCAAATGAGAATATGGACCAATGAGGAAACATGACTTGCACTGACTAAAGGAAAGACTTGACCATCAGATTGATTTACTATCAGATTTACTATGTAAATTCTTAGTCGGAGACACCCCTAATTTTCTAACATTTCATTGTTTCATCACTCTTTGCGTCTGTATTCAGCTTTTTCAGACTGGTTTCTCTCTTTTGTAGGTGATTTTTAGCTTTTCAATTTGTTTTTTAGCTATTTTAGGCTCTTTCGAGGTCTCTATTGAGAATGAGACCCCATGTCTCAATGAGATTACCTGTATAAATAAAGGTTAAATAAAAAGAAAATCTTTATTCTTGGAAAACTGTTAACAACAACCTAAATAAATCAACACTAACAAACTAGTTCAGATGTTTTCCCTGGTCTATGAGTTGTTTTCTAGTTTGTCTTGGAAGATATTTTTTAAATTAGACTTTATGCAATTAAGGAGATAATTATCGTGTACGTTAACATTCCCACCGCAGTCACTATCCTCAGTTCAAATTCAAGAATCTCACAAACATGACTTCTAACCTCAGTGCTTCTTCACGCTCAAAACTTTTCTCACTTCTTCACTTTCTCCTCTCACAGTCTAAATTCACAGCCAGAGTTATTACTGTGAGACACACGTATCACCTCAACATCAAACACCATTGTCCAAGTTGTCGGTGTGACGCACAGATGTAAACAAGCAGATGCACTTAAATGCTGCGCACACACACACACACAAAAGCAAAACTGTCAGTGCAGCAGAGAGAGAGGAAACAACAGTGTAATAAAAAATAAAATAAATAACCAATTAGTGGCAGCAGTCTTGTGTTGGACACGTACGTCTCTCGCAGAGAGCAAAACGTCGATCTACGTTTGGCCCGAGGCAATCTGCTTGCCAATATGTTCCTGTGCTGTTGTTGTTGCCCCCCCCCTCGCTCCTCTTCCCTTCTCATGGCTGTAAATAACAGAAATTATTAACCAAGCGGCGCTCCGTCCTTAAGGCCGCCCGTTTTAACACTTTGCTTATTATCCCTTCAGCAGGAATATTATTTACAAATCATGCTGAAATCTGGTCCAACTAATCCTGGATGTCTCTTTATTTCACGTGGGAATCACAAAAATGAGCTCAGATGTTTGATATCGGGGTAAGCCTATCGAATATTAGTGATTTGTTAAATATGGGGGAAAAAAAGCAGCTTAGTATCAGAAAATGTGGAAGCCTTGATTTGTCAAATATATGGGGTACATGCTTTTTAAAAGCTATGCACAGAAACATATGGATTATATATGCTGTAGAGCTCAAACAATATATTGATTAATTGGTGCTGATGGACAAAAAAATTAACTTTTTTTTTGATAACTGATGAATTGTTTAGGGTACTTCTAAGACAAAAATGTCAATAATATCCTTCTCCCAGGTTTTCACTTGCACTGATTCACAGCCTGTTTTTGTTTTATGTGATTGCAGACAGTATATTTTTGGGGTTTGGACTGCTGACAATGGAAATCACCACTTTAATTTAGTTTATATGTTTAGCATTCATATGTACATTCACATATTTAAATGCAGGTGCAGGTTTGAGGTGTTAAATTTAAAAGTTTTTCCTAAGGCTGTACCGATTGCTTCAAAACTTTGATCATTGCAATGTTAACCATTGTCCAAATTTAAGTGTATACTTTATTTGAATATTTGCACCTCTGTATTAATTGTTGTTTTTTCTTTCTTTCTTTCTTTTTAACTTTTTCTTGAAATTTCTTGCTATTTCAATTGTCTGCTACCTGCCGAGGGACTACCGATGTTAATCAGAAGTCCTGTTAACTCCAGCATATTTACATTTGTATTTTGTACTGATGTTCATGAATATGCTATGCCCCTTTTAAATAAACATTAAATAAATAAATTTGCAGTATACAGCAGCTGATTGAGGCAGCGGAAGAGCAGCAACTCCACTGTTCAGTGGAGTGATGTTGATGTTTTTCTCAATGAAGTCTGGTGTTTTTCATATCATGGCTTAAAATCCCTGTTGGTGACGGCTGTCTTACAGCACGACAAAATGTTCAAAATACTTTAAATATAATGAATACTTAAAATGATGCTGATAATTTTAGGTGGGCCTGTTTAGGTGGCTTTAAACTAATCATTTAAGGTGGAATTTGCTCAGCAGAATTTGATTACATGTATGTGATGCAGAAGTTATTGTACATAAACTTTGTGGTTTGGTCTGTATAACCAAATTAGAATTACAAAAAATAAAAATGAACAGCATCTCACACCCCACATTGAGCTTTACAAAACATATTTTTCCCAATATTTCCCCATGAGCATAAAACTGCAGGCCATTTTTAAAATGTGCACCCCAGATGTCCTCATTCGACGACTAATTGCACCTGTGTCCAACCTTTATTTTGGGTTTTTTAATCATTGTTTAGAGTGTTTTTGTGTCTCTGAGTGCAGTTTGAAGGAATGAGTTTAGTTCATCCAGCTGCTCCTCAAAAATCCATAAGCCTGAGTTTAATTTGCACATTTATAGCTATTACTTCAGCT
>NW_024610776.1:0-1864 GCF_008729295.1 Plectropomus leopardus
AGCCAGAGAGTCTCTGATGTAGGTCTCCATAGCCTCCCTCTCTGGCCCGGAAAGGGAGTAGAGACGCCCCTTGGGTGGGGTTGAACCCGGAAGGAGGTCGATGGCGCAGTCATAGTCTTGGTGAGGGGGAAGAGAAGTCGCCCTTGACTTATTGAATACCTCCTTGAAGTTGTGGTATTCAGGAGGCACCATGGACACATCCGGGGAAGGGCCGGAACTGGGGGATGGAGCGGGTTCACTCAGCCGTTTGAGGCAGACCTGATGACACGACGGACTCCAATTCAGGATCGAACCAGTAGACCAGTCTATATGAGGGTTATGTCGATGAAGCCAGGGATACCCCAGGATTAGGGGCAGGTTCAGAGACCTCAGAACGTGAAATTGGATGGTCTCGTGATGTCTCCCCGCTAATTGCATGGCGATGGGAGTGGTCTGATGAGTGACGGTTCCCAACAGATGACCATCCAAGGTGCTGGCTGGCACTGGACGAGGAAGAGGGACCTGTTGCACCCCTAACTGACGAGCGAGCTCCTCGTCAATCAGGTTAACATCGGCCCCAGAGTCAATGAATGTGGCGAGGGTGTGGAGCTCCTCCTTGAGCCGGAGCTGGACATGAAACAGGGGACGAGGATTGGGGGCAGAGTTCTGGGATCGGCTCAGCAGAATGCCCCCTCTTACTGCTGAGCCCGCCCTTTTACTGAGCAATTGGAGACAAAGTGACCGGCTTGACCACAGTACAGACACAAGTTGCCCCGACGTCGTCTCTCCCGCTCCTCAGCTGTCAGCCGGGTGCACCCCAACTGCATAGGCTCTGTCCCCTGTACGGGGTTCGAAGGAAGACCGGAGGAAGGACCAGGCTGAATGGAGAGAGTCCGACGAGTCTCTCCCTCCCGGAGCCGTTCTCTTCTCCTCGCCAGGATTCGCCTGTCCAATCGAGTGGTGAGTTTGATCAAGCCATCCAAGGAATGAGGAAGATCAAACGAAACCAGTTCATCTTTTATGTATGGGGCGAGGCCGTTCAGGAAAGCGTCACACTGGGCAGCCGGGTTCCAGTCACTCAGTCGAGCCGTCGTTCTGAACTCGATGGCGAAGTCAGCGACAGATCGATTACCCTGACGTTGATTCAGAAGCCCCCCAGTGGCGTCGGGACCCACAGGAATCGGCCCAAAAACCTTGCGTAGTTCCTCAGCGAAGGCATGGAATGACAAGCAGGCCGGCGTGCCCCTCTCCCATTCTGCCGTTCCCCATAGGCAAGCTCGACCCGTGAGGTGATTTATGGCGAAGGCAACTCTGGCTGCTTCTGAGGCGAAGGTGTGGGGTTGCAAAGCAAACAGGATTGAACAGTTTGTAAGGAACGGATTGCAACCCTCAGGATCTCCAGCGTAGCGTTCAGGAGCCCCCACCCGGGGTTCGGGAGCGGCAACGGATGATGACGTAAGAGCGTGAGCGGGCTGGGCAGGAACTGGAGCTGGAGCGGCGTGTTGAGTTAGCGTGGTCGCCATCTGCTAACTGTGTTAGCGCCCGTTCCAGCGCTGAAGCAGACTGGCGAGCCTCCGCCGCGTTCGAGGTGAGTTGGGCTTCGTGTTGTTGAAGCATTCCCTCAACCCGGGCTAGGCGAGACTGAAGAGTGCCGGAGTCTGCTGGGTCCATTTCTGGCCAGATCGTACTGTAACGGGTATATTGAGGACCCAGATGCAGTACAGCACAACTCACTGGCAGTTGGTAATAACTTTTATTAAAACCAACACAAATAATAATCAGGATACAAACTGAGAGTTCGTTCTTCGGGCTGTGAGCCCAAGCAATGTCTCTGGGAGTCACACGAAGCGAAGACACGAAGCTTGTACCCACTGTAGCTGGTGAC
>NW_024610777.1:0-3399 GCF_008729295.1 Plectropomus leopardus
GGGGGGGGTAATTTTCAGATCATTTTGTTGTCACCTTGTACTGTTTTTTGTTTGTTTGTTCTGCATTTGATGGAGGCTTCTTGCCAAGTTGCTCATTATGTTTTTCCTGTGTATTTGAAAGAAATCAATCAATTTTTCTTCAGAGGTTTGAATGCTTATGAAGGAATCTGTTTGCAACACAAGAAAACTGGTGTCACTACAGGTGCTAAAGGGTTATAGCAATACATTAAAGTGTTGGTTAAGAGAAGTTATTGGCAATAAAACAGGGTGTCACGTGTCTAAAAAATTGAGCTTTATGTTTATTGGCTAGAAAAAACAAATATTTTATTGGTGCACCATAAACATTATTTTATTATTTTGTGCAAGTTGAATATTTTCTGCACTTCTACCTGGAAGTTTGAAAGTTAACTGGGAACTGTTAAAGGCTGTTTTATGTTAACACTCGTGACAAAGCTATTGTTACAAATCTTTTTTTTAGTGATAGTAAAAATGTCATTAGCTCACCCTCAGCTCTACATGCTCTGAATGGGCAAATGATTACCAGGCTGATCCGACACAATGTCTCTTAAACATCAACAGAAATATTACATTTGATAGGTTTAGATTAAATCATGTGGTAGGTTGGTCAGAGGAAAATAGGCTCAACATGTTTATGAGAGCCAGTTCATGTGACAGTGCAGCCAGTGTTGGGGAGTAACTACTCAGCTAGCAGGGAATATTCTAACAGTGGCTAATGTTACCTACAAGTTGCAATAATGGTTTAAAGAAAACATTTTAATGTAATGTTCTAATAGAATTTTAAGGATGTTTATCATTTCAAATAATGTTCCTGTAAGGCTAAATGCTGACGAAGACGTAACATTATAACTGCAACATTCTGAGGATGATTTAGTGATGTTGAGAGGTGACAGATCATAGAAAGTTCTTTTATAAAACATTCCCACAATGTTACATGAGAACAAAAGAAGAACGTTTTTAAAGCAACACTCATAAGATATTATTGAGGGCTGAGATGACAGGCCATTCTTTTTTAGATGAAAATGTAATGTAATGTGATAAATAAACAATAAAAATAAAAAAAAATAAAAATCAACATTTTTTTAAGTTTACACAGAATGTTGCCTGAACTTTAAGTAGAACGTTCTGGGAACATAAATAAAACTTGCTGCTAAAAACGTTACTGAAACATTCAGTGGTTGCATTGTACTGTTCTCAGAAGGAAGAAGAATCTTTTTTCATTCATTTTTTCAACCAAACATTGCTATCTGTATAGTTACATGTAACCACAGTAATTAATTAAAAATACATGTAACTGTTACATTTACTGAGTAAAAAATTTAATTAAATTACAGTTACTTAACAAGATGTTGGTGATTACAAAAGGGTTGCATATGGAAGAAATTCATTTTAGCAAAAAGTTTATATGTTGAAAAAAACATTTATTCTCTTTACTGTGCAGAAATGCCTTCATTTGGCAGATTTTTGGACAACATAGGTCGGCAAAACATTTAGACAAATTTGAGTGCAACATTTATGCATTTATATTTTTTAGGCCTTTTCAGCTTTATTGCCCTGTTTAAAACATTTGTTAGAAAAGTAATCAAAACATACTCAAATGTAATGAGTTACATTACTTTGATGAAGTAATTAAAATATTTACATAACTTATTACATTTTTAACAGGGTAACATGTAAATTAAAACCAATTACATTTCAAAAGTTACCTTTCCAATACTGAGTGCAGCTGATGGAGTTTAACTTCTTGCTCCATTTATGTATTTAAACTTGAAAAAGGAGCCAAACCTTAATAGTCGCATTTAAGAATCTGGAGTCAGACATTTTTTGACCTTCAAAAATCCATCAGACTGCTTATTAATTATTACATTGCTGATTAATTTAATAGTTGACAACAATTAATTGTCACATCACACTGTCAGATACTTCTAATAATAGTAAGGCTTGGGCAATATTACAGTATACCAGGGTATTTAGAAATCACTATGGTATGTTTTTTAATTCCAAAGTGTGAAAAGATAGAGATCTGTACACCAGGGAGCTCCCCTTAAAGGATTTTATTCTACAAAATCAGTGACGTTTGGAGCCAAAATGCTAAGTCTGAGGAAGAGTGTTTTGGCTCAGACTTGAGTCTGAGGAAGAGCGTTTGGTTTACCTTGTCATTTTGGTTTACCTTGGATCCAGCACCCACTACGGGATGTGCAAGTCCCGTAGTGGTTAATTTTTGCATGTTTTTTAATACCGTCATAAATACAAGTGCTCCTCTTCCCATTGAACTCATTGTATATAGTGCACAGCACACACCATCTGAACTCAGTCTCTGTTTTCTCCTGGTGGAATAGGCAACTGAGCTGAAGGACACGGTGACACCTAGTGGTGGATGGAGAAGTTACAGGACTGTAAACAGGCTGTGGGGAATAACGGCAGTTTTTATATATCTAAATTTATGAATTCAAGATTTATTTGGACCAAACTGGAGCTGGTATTGTTGGAACAGTGGACTTACTAACTAGATTACTAACAAGACCAAGACAGTTTGCATGAGTTAACAAGGCAAAGCTGAGCCCAACTTCTCTCTGAGAACAACTGAACCACGTCACCTCTTAAGTTCTAAGAGTTCTCTGAACACAAATTACTAAAAGTAAAGAAAAAATAGAGTTTATTGATGGAGCTGTGGCTACAGGTATGAGCCCATAAAAAGAGAAGTCCTGAGATTATTTTTTGCATCCCGAAGCAAGGTTTGTACAAGGCGCTTGAGGCGCTTGAATTTGACACAATAAGTACTGAAATACCTCGAAAATGACATTTTCTCTTCTGTACTCTGTTTCATCCTCATCTGTGATGAGGCTGACAATTGCAGAGTTGTCCGAGAACTTTTGCAGGTGACAGTTTGTGGAGCTGTAAATGAAGTCTCCAGTACAGTGGGGGGAAGAGAAAAGGGGCCAAGACAGTGCCCTGCAGGGCCCCCGTGCTGCAGACCAACATATCAGACACACAGTTCCGAGTCCTCACCTGCTGTGGTCGGTTGATGAGGTAGTCCAGTATCCAGGATGAGAGATGGGGGTGTGCTCCAGCTTGTCCCTCAGAAGCACAGGCTGCATGCTATTGAAAGCACTGGAAAAATGAAAGAACATGATTCTTACAGTGTTCCCAGGCTTTTCCAGGTGAGAGAGAGCTCTGTGTAGTAATAACATGAAAACATATTGTAAAAATGTGAAAAACATCTTGTTAGAACAAGAAACTTCATTTTATTACCTGATACTGATCTCTTTTTTTTTCTGGCCTAGCAGTTGCGCTAACAGGCTTGTAAATGCTAGTAAATAGTCAGTACCAGGTTGTTTTACTAGCCTGCAAAATCCTCAAAACAACAACAACAACAATAAT
>NW_024610778.1:0-2356 GCF_008729295.1 Plectropomus leopardus
TTTATCTTTTCATCATCCACAGTGGCATTATTATTTTTATAAACACAAACACATCATGTGAGCAAATTTGTGGTTGTGACGTAATTTGGAGCCAAATTCTGCGCAACAGCAATTTCATCGGCATCAAGCTCCTGCCCATTCGCCCATTTGACCCAATTATTGAACACAAACACACAGATTGGCACACACAGCTGTCAATCAGGACATCCAACCTCCCGTTTTATGGCGTCAAATAACTCTTCAGAACTAAACTTATGAGAAAAATTTACACTTCAACAAACAATAGTGAGATAAGGGATACCTAAAATGACAGAAACCATCTTTGGTTTTTTGGCGTGTACGTTGTACACACATGTCCCATTCACTTACATGGAGGGGGCGGGGTTTATGGCCTATACTGCAGCCGGCCACCAGGGGGTGATAAAGACGTTTCGGATCATTTTTATACAGTCTGTTGTAAAGTAATGAGCATGGAGTCCATTTTTTCTGCAAAACACTAAATAAGTATATAGTCAGGAAAAAAATTAAGTTTTCACTTTGAATTTTGTCTGAATTAAGCAAATATTATTATTATTGTTACCGTCAGCAAGAGCCAGGCTAGCAGTTTCCCCCTGTTTCCAGTCTTTATGCTAAGCTAAGCTAACTGTCCCTTGGCTGGAAGTCCAGCTGATTTTAAAGGTTTACAAATATTTATTGCCATGCTTCTCTGCAGAATGTTCAAACTCAGTTTGATTATATTTGTATTTTTCCTTAACATATTGAAATTCTAATAATACATTTATTTTCGCCCCATTTTTTTATTTTTTCAAAAACTAGTTGAAAATACATCACTGCAAGAATCAAGCTTTATATTTGATTATTTGTGTTCTTGTTTGGGTCCCAGACTTTGAATATGCCCCCTCAGCTGAGTTTAAGTTGACTAATTCTGAAAAAAAGATCTATCTGATCTGATCTGATCTGATATCAGGCAAAAACACAGTTTTTGCTCCTGTAAAAAATCCGTTCAGCCGCTTTGGAGATATGAACATCTTAAGGTTTGCACACAAACCTGAGGGCGCAGGTTTCAAGGAGAAAATGATAATTTAACGTCATTATGCTATAAGCTGTAGGTGGGTGATTTCATCATATCAACATATTGACCCAAGGAAACATACAATGAGCATTTGACCTCGACAAAAAACAGCTGAGAGCATAAAACCATTTAAAAATCTCCTTAATGTTTCATATATAAGAGGTTACTGAGCTGGACATCATTGGAGCTTGGCTGTATTTTCATATATAACAGACATAAGAGAGGTGATATTGATTTTAGCATCCAATTCTTGGCAAGACGGCAAATAAGCGTATTTATCAAAATATTGAACTGTTTCTTTAAAAAAATGATTGTCCTTTGCATACCTTTGCACACTTCTTCAGGTTATATAAAGTCAGAAATTGCTTTGCAGCATACAGATGTAGAAATATAAGAGACAAACATCTGTAAACAAGAAGAAAACACAAATACAGAGGACAAAAATGAAGTATAGCGCCTATCCATGAAAGGCGTGTTGGTACAAAGAGGTTTTGACAAGTTTTTTGAGGCAGTTTATGGAGTTATGGCTAAAGGTGAAAGCACGATCTGCCATGGATGTGCAGAGGGAGCGAGGTGTGAACAGGAGACCCTGTCTGGTTGATCAGAGTGGCGTACAGCTGCTATATGCAAGAATTTGGAGATGTGTAAAGGTGTAAAACCGTGTAGAGGCTTGTATGTGATCGGCAGAGTCTTGCAGTCTGTTTTGTACTTTACGAGGATCCAGTGAAGAGAGTGAAGCAGCAGCAGTGAAGTCAAAGCTGAGAGAGAAGAGGAAGAAAAGGAAGCTCAGAGTGTGCGTGAAATCGATTTGCAATACTGGAACACTCACTTTTTTATTTGCTCTATCATCCTCAGCCACAGTCGACATTATTGAGCCCCCCTCCTCTTTCCCATGCTCCCTGTAATCCTCGCTGAATGCTCCTTTTGACCCCCAATCAGCTGTATTGACTGTATTGTGTGTGAGGTGGGTGGCGGTGGATTATAGCGGCCGCTGAGCGCTCAGGTGCTGACTGATGTGGCTAATGTGCTTCAGCAGAGACGCTTCACGCCGACTCAACACCCCCTGCCTGCTGAACTCAGGGGAAATATTTCCTACTGTGGGTTTTTTTTCTTTTTTTTTCGTGTCTGTGCTTTTTGAGATGTTGGCGTTCAAGACTTAATTGTCTCGAGTGCTGCTTTTACGAGCGAAACAGCTCAGCGGCAAAATAGCTGCTGTCAGTATGAGGTTAATTAGACTTCAGCTGTTTAAGATAATGTAAGTTAAATTTAACTCAGTCTGTTGAA
>NW_024610779.1:0-1799 GCF_008729295.1 Plectropomus leopardus
ACATAACTGCACAGTGATAAGTGGTATGTTTAGCTTATACAGTTTGGGTTATTCACCTAGTTTTATGAACCTTCATTATATTCAAATTGGATGACATATTTGGAGCAATCTTAGCTAGTTGACTAGCTTGATGACTGCCAGCTAAGCTACACAGCCAAGGCATTATAATCATTAAAGCTGGTGTTGGCAGAAATCCTTTAAGGGAAAACAAAATTAAGTCAGTAACACAAGCCTCTAAAACATATAGAACTTTGAGTTGATTTTAAGATCAATTTTATAGCTAATAGCTAATGGCTAATAGTCAGCCAATATTAGCTGTAGTGTGTTTGAAATCTTGAGAACTCGCTGAAAACATTTAAATTTACATTTGTTTAAAGTTATATTTAGCATTTTAAAGGGTTTACTGTTAATTAATGGTTATACTACCTTGGCTGTGGAGTTGGAATCATCAAGCTGAGATGTTAAGAGAGACATTGCAAGTTGGTGTCCATCATAGACTGGACAAGATGGACAACATGACAATTCCCCCAAACTATAGCTATATAATCTGGATCTCCCCATGGTGTCTGTCTGCAGTATAGGTCATAAAGCCTGCCAAAAGCCGGCCAAACTAAAAACAGATTACACATCAAATTAATTTTTACCAAAGATGGTATCTGTCATTAAAGGTAGCTCTCGCGATGTGATCTCCTGATGTTTGTTCAAGTGATCATTTTTATGATCAGTTGGATTTAGTTATTCAATTCTACAAAAAGGGGATTTTCCGCCATGATTGACAGCTGTGACAGCCAATTCATGCAATCGCATTCAATAGGCTGCTCGTGATTGGTCAGGCTCTGGCTCCTATTGACCACCATCACAAGATGGCAGCGGCTGCATCCGGGATATTTTAGTGGGGTTAAGTGGGGGCACTTTGCCACTCTTTATATACAGTCTGTGGTGTCCAAACATACGGCAGGGACATTGACAAGCTGGAAAATTAGCAAAACAGATTATCATTGTGTGCTTATTTGAAAATTAACAAAAAAAAAACCATTTTATTTTCTTACAGTGTCCAATCAGACACTCAGGAATGAGTCATAAATATAAAACCAAAAGTGTCAGTACATCTGGAATGCACTGCAGCTGGGCTGTAAATCCACAGAGACACCTTGACTGAAAACACATTAAAATGCACATCTTCCTCATTGGGACCCGGACAGGTATCTCAGTCAATGCAGAGGTTATGTTTGCTTCGATCAGGGTCCAGACTCAAGCTAAAGGCCACTCTTTTGTTATTTCAGTCTCCAGACTGGAGCAAACTTTTTCAAAGGGTCAGGACAACAAAATCCAGAGCCATTTAAAAAAAACCCACTTTTCTCCTCTGCAGCTTTTCACTGTGACTGATGTGTTTTTCCTGCTTTTTTTGAAAGGTGCTCGCTCTTCTTAGTTCAGCTTCTTTCTTGTTTTGTTAAATTGTCTTTCAAACTGTCAGAGTGTTCTGCTGGAGTCCCTAAATAATAGTAATAGAGTGTACAAGTTAATGTCTTGTTCCAGACAAATTATTTGAAATATGATTTTCTTTTGTTTATTATTTTAAGCTTTTCCAGGTTTACAACCTTTGACTTTCCAAAGTATTTAAACCTTTTAACCCTGACAAAATTGGTGCAATTTCTTCCAAAAATAAATAAATAAAAGCTAAGGGAAAAAAGCTAAGGGAAAAACTAAATTGATCATAATTACATATTTGAAATTGTTATAGAATAACTATAATTAAGCACTGTTTCCAAGTCATATTGCCTCATTTGTTTTGTTTTTTT
>NW_024610780.1:0-5548 GCF_008729295.1 Plectropomus leopardus
TCCAAAATCTAAATATTGACAGAAAGATTTTTATTGTAAATGCATATCAGCTCCAAATATCAGTTATTGGACTCATTAGCTACTAATAATCAAATTTAAGTCTGTAAGCGCCATAAAAAGTCAATTTTTGATCATGCAATCACGTTACTGAGAAATTACCATCAGGTAAAAATTTTCTTCCCAAACCTGATACAAAGCTGCAAGCTAAAATGAATAATTCTTTGAAGCAGACGCTGTAGAAATGAAATATTTTGGGGAAAAGGGCACATCTTCAGAATATCTTTGCCATGTTTTGCTGCATTTTTAGCTTTTAGATTTTCACCAGATCATCAAATCATCAGCTGAGCCTCTATGATGCATCAGGTCCAACGGGGACGATCCAAAAACGCAAGCCACGCCCACATGCGTCCCTCCAGCAGGGAATTACAAACCGCCGAAAGACATGAAACGATAGAAAATACTCCTCTAAAATCTCTGCTACATAGAAATGTAGGCTATTTATCTCTTTAGCACGGGAAGTACTGGAAGTCTGGGGGCACAAATGCATCTTTAGACACATTTTGGCCTAATTAAAGTATCTCAAATCGTTAGCCATGTGGGGTTGTGCCAGGCCCCGAGTTAGGGGATGATCTCTGATGGTAAATGGACAAGGATTTGTGACTCCAGTCTTCTCACATCAAAGCTTGAACTCAGGGGGAAGATGGGGGAAAAAAAAAAAACATCGCCCTGAACCCTTCCAAGTCCGGGAAAACTCTGTCGTGGGTGTATCGAACCTCGGAGAGAGGAATCGGCACCGAGGAAGAAAGAGACGCAGACAAAGGGGGGGAGAAAAAAAACGGAGATAGAGGGAAGGAGTTTGACTTCAGAGTAGCACGGTGTCCTTTTCGTCGCTGCAAATTAACTAACAGGTGGTAGCTAGGAGGTTTGGAAGTATGGATCTGAGGAGGGGGGAGGTTGGCCAAGAGGTAGAGCCCAGACTGCAGTCAGATCACACACAGCATCGTGTGTGATCTGACTCCAAGCTGGCAGCAACGCTATCAACAACGGAGACTGCAGATGTTGCCGGGTTCCCCTTTTTCCTCCAACATGGCCCTCAGCTTTTTTACACCCCCCCTCCTGCCGCCCAGATCTGGTGTGTGTTTGTGTGTGTGCTGAGTAGGAGGTCCTGTGAGCAAATCCTGATCAAGGCCTCTGACTGTGACAAGCAATGTCAGGGCTCATTTCTAAGTAGTTGCTGCTCCTTTCTTGTTTGTGTGTGCGTGAGAAACAGAGGGAGCGAGTGTGTGTAGGTGCGTTTGTGTGGGTGTGTGATTGCATGTGCATGTGTGCTTATTGGCATCTTTCTATACCCATTCTCTCTCTCTCTGTGTGTGTGTGTGTGTGTGTCTTTCTAGCTTTGTTTCAAAGAATCCATTGTTCCCTTCCTGTGTGTGTGTGTCTGTACATTGTGTGTGTTTACAAGGTGTGCGTTTCATGAATGCATCTTACTACAGTGTTTTGCTTCTCTTCTTACTTTATTTTCTCAATGGAAACTTCAAGACTATTTTATTACTATTTTCATAGCGTTGTCGATGACAACAATGATATACACTGTGCGATTTTGGGCTATCCCAGACAAAAGATGACCATCGCGAAAGGAACATGGCGATATCTTTGGTCGGAAACGGTAATCCTTCATCGCGCAGTGTGAGAGGCAGGGATAAAATTCTGAAAGTTGGCAGGTTTCCATTACAGATCCGCGCAAAACTTAAGCGATATTTTTGGATAAAACACAATAGCAAGATGATTGCATTTCCACTGAGTGAGCGACTTCCAGTAACCATGGTGATGGATGTTCAAAACATCAGCAGCTTTATTTCTACTGCAGCCACCGCACTAGCCGTCATTATTTCCAATCGACACAAACGTGTTTTACGAGCCCCTTATACGTGGGAACGGCCACGTATGAGGGATTTCTGGGAGCTGACAGTCCACGATTTCACAGAGGAATTGTGGATTCAAAACTTCCAGATGATCCGCTCAACTTTCTCAGAGTTATGTGATGCAATAGCAGCTCTTGTAGCTCCTGCTGCATCACGAGGGAGCTAGTTCCTACTTACAAGCACATAGCATCATGTGACCTAGAAAAGTGTTTTCATTGCAGTTTAGCAAAATGTTGCTTTTTTGAATCACCTGAAATACCACCTCATGTGAGTATAAAAACTTTTTTGACCTTGATGAGCTAAAGGCCGATCACCTTCATACATAAACACCCATCAATAGTGAATTCGTTAGTATTATAGTGCGTAATAAATTATTTACTTTGTATTTTATTACAGCTAAAAAAAAAGGTTAATTAGAAGGTTTGAATAATGTGTTACAACTAAATGTCTAAGGAGTTGCTGTCCTGTTCTGTGTAAGTCATATGCGTGTGTGTGCGTGTGCGTGCGAGTGTGTGTGTGAGTGTGTGTGCACATTACACAAACACACTTCAAACTTTCAAACATTCTGCCAACCCATTTTCTTTCTTAAAATGTCCTAAATGTTTTGCATTCCTTTCTTCTCGGTGTTTGCATGTGTGTATCTGTGTGTGTGTGTGTGTGCGTGTGTGTGTGTGTTGTGCAGCTTTGATTCTTCTACCCATTCTCCCCCTCTTCCTCTTCTCTCTTTTCTCTCCTGTGTGTTTGCGAGTGCCGAACAATTGGATGCACAGGTGGTCGGTCCACTTCTCCTCTTCCAAGTGTTAGATTTCATTACAAACAGTGTTGGAGGTGGGTCGAATGTGTGTGTGCGTGCGTGTGTGTGTGTGCGTGTGCACGCGGCGGTGTTGGTGGGGGAGTCCTCTCGACATCTGTGGGCTTATTTGAACGGGTGGATGAGACACGAGTCCCTGCCGAGTTCCTCCACGTAGCGGCGACGCTTCGCCAAGAGACTAACCGAGGGGCGATCGTCAGTCTGAGAATTATTTAAGTAAATTATTTTATTTATTGATTTCGAGGTAGAGGACGAGGTGATCGTATGTACTATTAATGGTGTGATTTTGGGGAGTCATGTGAATAGCTGAGTTCAGTTTTGTCTTTATTCAAGGTTCCCACACGTTTTCATGGAGAAAATTTGTAAACTTTTTAAACCTTTGAAACCTGGATCGACACTGGTTGTCTTGTGCTGCATTAAGACGACTTTCACAAGTGATTTAACACTTTTGAAACTTCAGAAAACTGGTTTGATTTTTTTTCAGAAACACAGGGGAAAAGACAATGAGCAACTTCTCAAAAAATGTCTTTGACACATTGCAAAAACTTAGTTGAAGGTGACAAGAAAATGTCCTAAAAAATAGCTAAAAATAACAAAAATCTACAGAAATATGTTGAGGAAACTATATTCATAAATAATATGATTATATATTTAAATGATGTTAAATAAATAAAGTATTTATTCAGTTATCAGGACTTTTTTGGGTCATTTTCTTGTTTGTTTTTGCTTTTATTTTTCATTTGTTTGCTTATTTTTAGGTAATTTTCTTGTAACTTTGTGAATTTCTTGTTTTTTTAAGCTGCCTCCTCTCTTTGTTTTTAAAAAGAATTGAAATCAGTTTGCAAAGGATTCATGTTAAACTGTCTATGGTCATTCAAAATGTGAATGGATCTCTTAAACAGTTACTAGCAAGACACAAGGCGCGTTTCTATCACAGATTTGTGCAAAACTTAAGCGATATTTTCGAAATAATGATTAAACATCATTGTGAGATGACTTTTCCTCTGCTGATAATATTCCACAAAGCATGGTGGTGGATGTTCAAAACATTAGCAGGTTTATTTCTATTGCAGCCGCCGTCATTATCTCCAATCGGGATTTCACAGAGGAATTGTGGATTCAAAACTCATGAAGCGGATTTTATGTCTGCAAATTCAAATTGCGCAATTTGAGGTTTAATGGAAACCGGCCTATGGTTGTTGTTGTTGTTGTTGTTGTTGTTTTTCTCTTTTCTTTGTATTTCTTGTGATTTCTCTGTTAAAATTCCACACTATTCTCCTTTTAATAAAAGCTGGTCTTTAACGGTAATGTAATGCCGTACCAGTGCGCAGAAATCTCTCCAGACTTCACAACAAATCCAGCACTGATTTGCATCGGGTTAAATGTTTGAACATATCTTTTTTTGCAAAACTGAACATCTTTCTAACAGGAAATGCACCAAACTGTGAATAAAATTCCTCTCATTGACATTTCTGTAAGAGAAATTACTTTTTTTCATTTTAAATCACATTTAAAAAGAAATTCTCCATTTGCTCTCATATTCTTGGTGTAGTTTTCACCTGGTTGTAGTTACTGAATTTTCTAATTGTCATTTTTTACTGCTCTTGCTGCAAGGGATACGGCAGATCCATTTATAGTTTTTCTGTTTATTACAATTCGGCAACAAACTGGATAGTTAAAAGGTGATTTACTATCCCACACTGTGCATTTCGAGACATCCTCCTTCCTCTTTCTCTTTGTTGCAAAGGTACGGGCTGCAGCCTGCTGCTCCACTTTGGCTCCTGGCGAAATTGTTCTTGGCAGTCCTGCGAGGCTTCTCCCTGTTATGTGCCATTTGAAAGCATTATGAAATCTGCCATCTTGACTGCGCGAACCAAATAACAACAAGAGTGCATTGTGCGCCACCTGCTCCACACATTTAGGTGGCTTTAAATATGCAGGCGTAATGGCACCTATCCCCTCGGTCTGATGCGGCACAGCTCGGGAGCGGAGACGGGGGGTAGACGGGGCGGTGGGGTGTTTTAGGGCAAATAAGGGGGTTTGTAGCTTCACTTAAGAGGGACGTTTGTGTGCCAGCGAGGCGTTTGTCTCCCTTTCTGCCTCTTGTTAAAGAACAAACATGTGAATGACAAACTCTGGCTTCCCTGAGGCGTCCAGGAGGTGTGTTTCTTTCTGTGTGTGTGTGTAGTTATGGCTGTGATGAGGCTTTGTCTGGCTCTCCGGCAGTTAGGAGACACAGCCAGAATGGCAAAGAGGAAGACGGAGAGGACATAAAACACAGAGTTACGGGAGAAAAGCCTGATTTAGATCGATATTATCCACTAGAAGCTGACCTTTTAATAAAAATCAGGTAGCTGCCAAATCAAATTCGTCCTTTTTTTATGATAAAGGTGAATTTTCTTTACCAACAATCTGTGGTGCCAACATGTGCCAAACGCTGCTCTAAGGTGCTAAAGAGGGGGTGGTGCCAGCTTCAATCTGAAAGAAGTGGACTTCAAAAATCCATATCAGTCAAATCCTATTATTGATTGAGGCAGGAGGAAAGTTAAGAGCAGTGGAGGTAGCCAAGTAGACAGAGGGAGGGTAGAAAGAGAAAGTCTGCTATCTGTGAATATCAAACCATCTGTCTGTCCCTGAGAGTCCACAATCACTAACCTCGCACACAACACAGGGATGTACTTGCAGAAAGCGAGCAGATGTTGCAAAAAAAGTCACCTCGAAAACTTTACGTTCACTCAGCTTTTAGTCTCATGCACGCATATGTTTAGTGGAGGGTAAACATGCGTAAACTCACTGTATCAAATGAAGAAAAATC
>NW_024610781.1:0-1617 GCF_008729295.1 Plectropomus leopardus
AAAAAATAAAAAATACACACAGTTTTATTTTATATAATTCATTAGCTCTTAGTAACATGATTGTAAGTATAAAAAAACATTATTAATGCAATTTTCTGGGATATTTTGGGGAGGATAATTTTCCCATATTTTTTAAAACAATTTTTTAGGTAATTTTCTTGTCACTTTTTTCTAATTTCTTGTAATTTATGGGACATTTCCCCCATATGTTTTTCAAACCAGTTTGCTCAGGTTTCTCGTGAAAGGCGTCTGAAAGCAGCAAACAAAAACTGATATCGATGCAGGTTTTAGAGGGTTAAGCCTATGATCCTGTTGAGTCAAGCTAAAATAAGAACCATAATAGCTCGAGCATTCATTCTTTTTGTAGTAGAAAGCCAATTCTTCTGTCTTCTCCATCAGACCATGACCTTGTGCCTTGTTTTTGTTTTTTTTTTCTGCAGGACAACCCAGAAGCTTATGTTGCTCTGGTTCCCTCGTCAAAAAGCCCATGGGATTTTTCCACTGGATTTTGGATCATTGCAGAAAATAAGCTCTCCGGTAAGCAAACATTTATGATACCTACATGGTTTTGAAGCCTAAACACAATCACTAGAAGTAAAAAGCAAATGCTTAGCTATAAAGAAAGTAATACAAAATTGTGGTAGCTATTTAAGGCCTCTTTCACCCCTTAAAGACACACAGTGGTTTAGTCCGCCCCTGCACCAGGTTTCTAAATGCAGGTAAAGTGAGTGATTGCTAATACTGATCGAGCACCACTGCACATGTAGCCTATGTCTTTCCCCGAAATAGATAAATCAGGCTCTAAAATAGAAAATAAACAAAAAAGGGAATAGGATTCAAAGCCAACCTGACTTTGTTAAATAAATAAATAAATAAAAATCCAACAATTGGATGAGAAAGACCAGCCTGTTATTGCTCCAAATTCGTAAAATAGCACAGATCCGTCAGTGCTTTTTGGCGAACAAGTGTGACGCCGAAAGCAGACTTATGCATCCAACGAGGCTGAAGTGGTAGCCTTGTTTTTGTACGTTGGCGGACGGATGAAAGTCACCAACCGCGTCCACATGCAACACACTGCGAACGTGGATGGACTGAACCTGACACGCTGAAGGACAGACTTCCAGTAAGCACGTAAAATAAGGAGTGCGAATGCAAATAACGGATTTTTATGCTGGAGTTCGGAGTTTGCTTCCTGTGTGGATGCATATGGGGGTTTTTTTTCCGGCAACTTATCATGTGCACCTTTTGCCGAAACCAAACCATCTGGTAACATCCCAACATGGCGTCATTCCACCATGTGCATTTGTTGACATCACGGTAATCCTGGAGTGTAAACAGCGGACGCAAAAGGAGACTTAAAATGTCATAAATAGACACAGAAGGTCACTGAGAGAGCGGCACCTCGTGATGAGTTCAAAAAGAGACAATGAGGCACGGATAAAGAGATGAAGGGGGGTGAGGGTGCCCACAGATACAGTGTTTGCCCTGGGACCAGAATCTGATGCTACGGCCCT
The DNA here is from genome assembly GCF_008729295.1 of Plectropomus leopardus. Classification (NCBI taxonomy): domain Eukaryota; kingdom Metazoa; phylum Chordata; class Actinopteri; order Perciformes; family Serranidae; genus Plectropomus; species Plectropomus leopardus. Next base: position 1,515 of record NW_024610781.1, read on the forward strand.
GCATATGAAGGCGAAGGAGAGACGTAATGAAAGCCAGTGGACAGTGCTGATTAGTCAGGAGCATGGCGGTGGCACACATTGTCAAAAGCACACACAGAGCGCC
>NW_024610782.1:0-2569 GCF_008729295.1 Plectropomus leopardus
TCTCGTCACTTCCGGCTGTGGATTTAAACTTCCACCGGAAGTGTGCCGTCCTCTTCTACCAGGCCGATCCAACATGGTGGGTACTTTTTAGCGTCTGCTTGATCAATCTGAACTAATCCCGCCGGTTTACGGGTTTATAATCCGCCATCGTCCACCCCCGAGCTCCCGGGAGCGTAATGTACCGGCGGGCCGCGGTATTGGCGGTAGATGACGCGGGGTTCGCGGCTCCTTTGCGATGTTTTAGTGGAGAAACTGCGGCTGGCTGCGGAGCCGCTGAATGAGCCGCCGTCATTCTCACGTTTCACCGACTGTTACCGGCTCTATTAACCGGCTGTATTTACCGGGAGCAGCGGAATAGCGATGTCGCTCTGGGGGTGAAAACGCGGTTCTTGAAGCCGGTAAAATTACCGATAAAGACGTGCTTCCGTTAGTTAGCTTTGGCGGCTAAACCGGAGGTAGCTCACCCCGGAGAGACAGCCTCCGTGACCGGGCTCACGAGCCTCCGTGACCGGGCTCACGAGCCTCCGTGAAGCCGCCGCCTCGGTGTCTCACCTATCGGACAGGTGTTTGTGTCCGTGACGTTAAACAGTGAGAAACGTGCAGGTCAAACTGTGTCATCTGAGGACACCGGGGGACATGTCTTCTATAAAATAAGAGCATTTCGTTTAGTCTTTTAATGTTTTTCGGGTGAATTTAAAAAAATATAGATATTTTATTCTCTTTAAAAATTGCTGGTGATTCCAATTTGTAGTGTTTTTTGTCAAAGTCGTGACTGTTATGTACGTTGTTATCTACGTTATGTCCGTTGTTATCTACGTTATGTCATGTACATGTATAATTGATGTATAATTCAGGGATTTTTAACAGCTGTGTGCTTTTGTTTTTTGTTTTAATGTTATTTTTTCTGAAAAACTGTACGGCCATTTTTTTTGCTTTTCTATAAGCGGGTCGATTTGTGGAGACTTTTATTATTAAAATAAGTGGTAATTTGGTTGTTCTTTAAAAACAATTCATTTTATTTTTAAAAGTTCCTTTAAAACCAGAAAAGCTGAAAGCTGGTGAATAAAATCTGAAAAGGTGAAAATCGACAGTAACATCACGGTGACGTCGGCGTTAGAGGTGAATAATGGGTTAATAAAAGGCGGCGAACAGAAGCGTCTTGCCGGTTTCTGTGACTGTTGAGATTTTTAGCGCCGCCCCACTGTCTGAGTGAGCGGACGGTTTTCCGGGCGTCAGGACGGAGACTGAAGACTGTTTTCGTGTGTCTTTCCCGCAGGGACGCGTCAGGACCAAGACGGTGAAAAAGGCCGCCAGGGTCATCATCGAGAAATACTACACGCGGCTGGGGAGCGACTTCCACACCAACAAGAGGGTGTGTGAGGAGATCGCCATCATCCCCAGCAAGAAGCTGCGCAACAAGATCGCCGGGTGAGTCCACCGCCGCCAACCGCGGCCCGAAACAACGCCCGCCTGCATCGAAAGTGATCGTGGCGTGCTGGTCGTCAGGTCATTGATAGTGCAGGCAGATGAAGCGACGAGCCTTTCCCGTGTCTGCAGGACTCTCCGTTCCTGTCGGACCCTGGCGCTCGCCGACAGACGCTTCCTCCTAAAATCTGCTGCGTGTCAGTCGTAGTGTTCTCCCCGTCACTTCCTGTGGGAGCGTGGCGCCGACGCCAGCTGCACAAACATTTACAGAAAGTAAAGATTCTAGTTCGTCCACGGAGCTTTTCGACCAGCTGGCGGCTCGGCGGGATCAGGTTTTAGGGCCGATACTGATGTTAGTACTTTACGAGAGCGATAAGAAAATGAAATGTAGAATTTTGATTATTAACTCTTCATAAACGTCTTTCTCAAACGTTTAATCGAGTTTAAGAATACAACTTCCTGCCGTTGTTTTAGTGGAAGACATACTTTTACTGGCCGTCATTCAAATTAAACACGATACGGATAATCAACCGAATGACAAATATCGGGTTTTTTAAGCCGAATTGTTGTGCCGGTGCGACTCAGGCTGGTTTAATAAAATCCTGTAAACATTCACGCTGAAGTGAGACGAACGCTCTCCAGCACGTAAACGCTCAGTCAGACTTTGACTGGACTCGGCGTTCTGAGCGCGCTCGTAGTCGCCGCGCCGGCCTCCCTCGGTGGTTAGGGACCGTCTGTAATTTATGAGGGGGGAGGGGCTGCTGCAGTTTTAAAATACGTGTCGGCAGTGAGGAGGGACTCGTGTTTGCAGTCTTGGCTCCACAGGAGCTTTTAACACGAATATAATGCTGGATAGTGTGATTCAAAAATAAGGCTTCGTATGTTTATTACTCTCCAACACACCAGGGTCACGTGAAACATTTATATTAAATAGATTTATTTATATATATCAGTGAAATATTTAATCTCTGAAACCTGAGAAAAATGATTTCTGTCTAAGGACAGAAAAAACATAATGAGCGTGAACGAGTCTGCAGTGCAAAACAAAAAAGGGTCAAAGGTGACGTGGAAATAATAAAAATGAGAGAAATGTCAAGAAAACTATATTTACAATTCTCTTCATTACATATTTAAAATGATGTCG
>NW_024610783.1:0-3165 GCF_008729295.1 Plectropomus leopardus
CCTTTCTGATTAGTCGGGTCGCGAGGTTTGGTAACATTGTGCCATAATCTAAACCTGTGCTCACCTGTGTTCACCTGTGTTCACCTGTGGCAGCTGGCAGCTGATGCTGCACAGCCACAGGCGCTGCACAGAATACGAGCTGAACACGTCCGGACAGCTTCACCCACAGCAGAGCAGATTCAGTCTCCTCGTCTCACTCTCAGATTAAACACATCATCGGCATGTCTTCAAAATGTTGCACTGTTTCTTTAAATCTTTGGCTCATACTGATGTAACAAGCATATTTAATAACTCAGTTATTAGCTAAAACAGCGTGCCTGGCTCTGTCCAACTGTAAAAAAATCTACAAAGCTCACTGATTAGCAGCTTGTTGATTTAATTTGTCCAAAAAACAAAGTGTACCACAGCTTTTTGCCATTTTACTGAACGATTTCTTGGCTGGGATCAGTTTGTTCCTGGAGTTACATAAACCACCATAAAACGGCAAAATATTGTTGTTACACTTTAGTTTTTTTTAAACAAAAAAGTGAACATACTGTATGCGCTGTTTTTTTTTTTTTTCAGTCTTTATGCTCAGTTAAACTTCACAGTGTTTTATGTGATCTATCCCTGTTTTTCCAGCAGGGATAGTGCCATTAAAAGCTGCTGTCTTTACCGAAACATCGCTGCAAACCATAACCATAACAAAGAAGTTTTTATACTTTCACCTAACCACACGCTTACAATATGCAAATATAACTGTGGTTTGCAGAAACATTTTTTCTGGCAATCCGGCTGCAGCACAAGTAGAAAATGCAATATCAATAAAAGACTCACGTAAAGTACAATACTGAAGTAAATGTACTTCCATCACTGCATTTCATTCCTACACAAACACAGACTTCTGGGAATTGTATGCATGAGTCACTTTGAGGGCACGGACTTAATTTCTCTATATTTATGAATTTATTTATCTATCTTTTTATCTATCTATTTATCACTTCTGCACAGACATGAAATTTTCTCATCCAACTTTCCACCAGAAAGCCAATAAGCTTTTCTAAATATGTCAAACTATTTTTTTAATGTCAGAATTTAAAACGTCACCTTTCTGCAAATTACCCCTCATTATACAAAGAATAATCCCATCTAATTTACAATTAATTCTGTTGGCTGTTAATTTATTTGAAACTTTATTTTCATTTTTCTGCAGCAGTAACTTTATGTATTATGTGAAGTGTTTGAGTCGTGCTGGTGAGGTTTCTCCTCGGTATCACGCTGGGTGGTTTTAACTGAGAGGAAAAGTACGAGACGGTGATGGGCTGTTTTGTTCGTGAGCCTGAGGGCGTCGGTAACATCACACCTCGCCGCTGAAGAGACGACTGCACAGATCAGATTAGAGGCAGACATGCGAGGCCGGTGGTCCTCTCTGCTGACATACTGTACATCCTGTGTGTGTGTGTGTGTGTGTGTGTGTGTGTGTGTGTGTGTGTGTGTGTGTGTGTGTGTGTTTGACACCTGCATTGATCTCCCGCAGGATCGTCCGCTTTCCCTGGCAGATAAGTGAGGAGAAGGTGAGGCGCGTCTTTCGGGAAGCGCTGAAAATCTGGAGTGACGTCACGCCGCTCACCTTCACCGAGGTTCACAGCGGGAAAGCCGACATCCGCATCGACTTCACCAGGTGAGAGCACCTGAAAAATAAAATTAAAAAAATCAGGATTTATGAGGAAAAGGAGTCTGGACACATGTTGCATGTGTACAGTAAAATATACAAATATCATTGTAAAAGGAATTCATTTGTTATGAAAGAAACAGAAAACTTTTCACCACTTTATTTCAACAAATAGAGAAAACCCACGTTATGAGACTGATTGTAATTTCATTTTTTTTAAAAAACAACAAATAAATCTACCTGTTACCTTCTAACCATGAGAAACCCGAGGAAATCGGCACGATTGTTTTCAAGAATATAAGAAGGCAATAAGTGACTTCACAAGAAATTACACCAACTATTGGCAAGAAATCAAAGTTACAAGAAAATTACCCGAAAGATTGCAAAAAACAACAGAAAAGTAAAAAACAAACATTGCACTGTTGAGAATCTGAAGTAATAGGGGTTTTTGGTTTGTTTTTTTGTGATGGGAAATAGATGAGGATGCTAGAGAATAGAAAATATTAATTGTTATTTGATCCAAATGGACATTTTTTCCCTCTTTTTTGGTCTATTCTATATATCGTATATATACTGTGTATGAGGCTGAGCTGAGTTTTGGTATGGGGTATGAATGCGAGCTGTTTTTTTTAATTTATTTTTTGGGTGTTTGTATGTGTTTATGGTTATTGTTTTGTCGTTATCGGTCTTGTTTTGATGTTAAAGGTCTTTGTTAAGGGTTAAGGGTCTTTCATTGCTTATTTTCTGGTAAATGTTCTAACTTTTTTTTCTAAATTTTTGCTCATTTTTTGGCGATGTCTTGTTAAGTTGCTCACTGCTTCTCCCGATGTTTCTGACAGAAATCTAACCAATATTCTCCGGTTTCAGAGGGTTAATGTTTGATTTTCTACTTCTTTTCTTTTTTTAAATCTTGGTTGCAGCCTCAATCTAACATTTGCATACATCAAAAAATACAAAGTATTGTATTGTACGACACAATTTCTACAATTCAACCACTTCAATCTTTAAGAACTCGTGGTTTTACTATGGCAGCTTTATTTCAGCGCTTTTTTTTTGTTTCACGCCATAATGAACTGTTATTCTTTGTTTTCTGGACTCTCTGGATCCACCACAAGTAAACATGAACAGTCAGCAGAGACAAAAAGTCAAACATTTTACATCTCTTGCTGAGTTTAGGACGGATCAAATCACATGTTGACAAAGATCTTTGTAACAGAGACTTTCAGAAAGCCGCAGAGATTTAAAAAAAAAACCAGATGATGGCGAGAAAGGGACGAACAGATTACAAACTCCAGGGATACTGATGTTTTATGGGGGATCTTTGAAATGACGTCAGTTTCTTGCTTGTTTTGTTTCTTCCTGCATCCTTTTTTTTTTTAAATCTTAATTCAAGCTTCACTGTTTGTCAGGTTCCCCTCTGCACAAATACACTTCAGAAATAGTCTAATTTTAATTAAAGAAGGATTTTGACTCTTTTGATGACTCTTTGGGGGATTTATTATAGGGGTTGCACA
>NW_024610784.1:0-2523 GCF_008729295.1 Plectropomus leopardus
TGAACGTCATCGCCAAAAGAGTAATCTTAGATGATATGGATGAACATTGCGGTAATGTATAGATATTTCTTGAAGCCACAAGAATGTTGAGTATACATATAGCACAATCCGAACTTGCAGGGTTGTTGTTACTCACTTTGTGCATAACCCAAAAACCTGGTTGCAAGGGGAGGAGGGACAGAGGGACCACTGATAAAAAGAATCTGTAGCATCGACCAGTGCGAGGAACTTGTATTAATGCAAGGAAATGTTAACATGAATCACATTTTTTAGGGGCTAAAGATGATCGTAAACTCGCAAAACTTTGCACACTGCTGAAGAGCTTTAACGTCAGTGGACCATTTTCCAGGCCAGGCTAAAAGTTCAAACTGGGCAAAAAATTCCTCCCAGTCGGCCTTGCTGTCATACCTGCAGGTTTTTTTTACTGAGGGCAGCCACGAAACTGGCAATAAAACGGTTCAAACATAGTCTGTAACAGTATGCTGAGTACATGTTCTCTGGCCCCACATAGCCAACACACAGGTGGTACAAAAATTTGCAATACGTCATTTCTAGCACCACACACTCCATGCAGGAAATAACATCTAGATTGCTCACACAGTTTTCAAAGGTTGCATCAACCATCATCCCGCCAGCACGCCCCCCACCTGCAGGAACGTGCGAGGGCCCATTCATTGCTGCTCACAGCTTTAACTTACATTATAATTGTTCCTACATTTTCAACATATTTGTAAAGATACTTTATAGTTGCATATTTAGCAACCGTTGTGATTTTGCTTGTATTCTTTTTTTCAGATGGTGAAAAAAACAGCCGCGACAGAATGATGATGTACTACATTAACGATGGGATGTATGGTTCCATGAGCTGCATTATCTTTGACCCTGCTCACAACAACATTAAACCATATCCTCACAGGGTAAATACAACACGTCCTCATACCACAATAGTGGAATACAAAACAACAGTCCTAGTTATTCACCAAAAGCACATACAACATATTTTGGGTTAAAATAAGTACATTTGTTACCTTGACTGTCACACGAGACACAAACACTGGTCTTCAGGGTGAAAGTCCTGCATTTGTTTGATCCATCCATCTGCACCAGTGTCATCCCTATGTGGATATTGTTGCTCTTTATACTGCGTCACTTTGATGCTTTGGAGACCGTCACCATCTGAGCTGAGAAAATTTCTAAAAGTGATGTCAGACATGAGATGCAAAGGAACAGATTGTGGGTAAACATGATAACCAGTATGATTTTCTGATTTTATTTTTCAATGCTTGCTCAGGCTGTCGAGAGCAACGAGCAGAGATACCGCTCCGTCATCTGGGGTCCAACCTGCGACAGCATCGACAAAATAACCGAAAACTACTGGATGCCTGAGTGTCACGTGGGGGACTGGCTCCTCAGCAACAACATGGGCGCTTACTCTGTTAGCGTGGTCACTGATTTCAACAGCTTTGAAAAAGCTCACATTTACCCCGTTGTGACCGCTGAAACGTGGCGTGCCTTAAACCTTTGTCACTTCTACGACATCCATTGATGTGATATGACAGCAGGGTGAAAACAATTATTTGCCTTGGGGATAAATAAAGTATGCCTTTTTCTTTTTCTTTTTCTTTTTCTTTTTCTTCTTCTTCTTCTTCTTTGTATCACTCTGGAGTTGTTAAGACTAGAATAAAAGTCCAGTCTCGAGTGTACAATGGTGTTACAGAGTGATGCCTCTTTTACCTCAGACTTTCTTCAGCACCCTTCACGCCATGAAGTCGTAAGCAACTTCATTGTAAGTTAGTTAAGCTACTTTTAAGCTACAAGTTGATCTAGTTATATGCCAGTTGAGCTAGTTAGCTTTAGCTAGTTGAGCTTTAAGGTACTAGTTCACCCAGTTGTAAGCAAGCTGAGTAGATGTCAGTTAGTTTAAAATTAGTTAAGTTACTTGTAAGAATGGTTAGAATCAGTTGAGCAACTTGTTAGCTAGTTATAAATTAGTTGAGCTAGTTGCAAGCTAGTTGTGAATTTATTGAGCTATTAAGCAAGTTTAGCTGTATTTTAAGTTAATTGGGCCAATCATAAGTTAGTTATAATTTAGTTTAACTATAAGCTTGTTGAGGTAGTTAAAAGCTAGTTGTAAGTGAGTTAGAAATTAACAGAGCAAGCTATTAGCATATGGTAAGCTTGTTCAAAATTAGTTGAGGTGGTTGTAAGCTCTTAAACTAGTTGTGAACAAGTTATGACTTAGTTAAGATAGTTGTAAGCTTTGTAATTCTTAGCCCCTCTTGCTACACACAGAAAATAGAAATCAGTTTGTTATTATAGACTAAGCTTGAATGTGCACATTGTCAATGATTAAAATACAAGTTTATATGTTTAGGATTTGTCATGTTTTGTTTGTGCAGTTACATCATCTTGACCATCTTCTTGATAAAATACAGCGCTTGCCAGCTTTATGACCCAGCATACTGGTTTGGGTTTGGTTCTCTTTGGTGGCTCCTGTGGCAATAAGCAGTAATTGCAGTGTTT
>NW_024610785.1:0-669 GCF_008729295.1 Plectropomus leopardus
GGTGTGTCTTGGCACACTATTTTATGCTGTTTTGAGGTGTTTTCAGCTGTTTTTGGGACATGTCATTTTTGACATTTTTTGCCATACTATAGCCTTGCCTTTTCAGTCATTTTTTCAACATGCATTATTTTGCTGTTTTTGGCTGTTTTTGCAACATTCAATGCTATGGTGTGTCTCGGTACACTATTTTATGCTGTTTTGAGGTGTTTTCAGCTTTTTTTGAGACATGTCATTTTTGACATTTTTGACATTTTTGCCATACTATAGCCTTGCCTTTTTGGTCATTTTTTCAACAACATGCATTATTATGGTGTTTTTGCACTTTTTTCCACATTCAATGCTATGGTGTGTCTTGGCACACTATTTTATGCTGTTTTGAGGGGTTTTCAGCTGTATTTGGGACATGTCATTTTTGACATTTTTTGCCATACTATAGCCTTGCCTTTTTGGTCATTTTTTCAACATACATTATTATGTTGTTTTTGGTCGGTTTTGCAACATTCAATGCTATGGTGTGTCTCGGCACACTATTTAATGCTGTTTTGAGATGTTTTCAGCTTTTTTGGGGACATGTCATTTTTGACATTTTTTGCCATACTATAGCCGTGCCTTTTTGGTCATTTTTTCAACATGCATTATTATGTTGTTTTTGGTCGTTTTTGCAACATT
>NW_024610785.1:732-1140 GCF_008729295.1 Plectropomus leopardus
TACTATAGCCTTGCCTTTTTAGTCATTTTTTCAACATGCATTATTATGCTGTTTTTGGCTGTTTTTGCAACATTCTATGCCATAGTCAAGTCAAGTCAAGTCAGTTTTATTTATATAGCCCATTATCACAAAACATGGTTTGCCTCAGAGGGCTTTACATCCCTCTGCCCTTAGACCCTCACATCACCCAAGGAAAAACCCTCCAAAAAGAACCCCTGTAACGGGGAAAAAAAAGAGGAAGAAACCTCAGGAAGAGCGGTAGAGGATAGTGAAGGATCCCTCTTCCAGGACGGACAGACGAGCAATAGATGTCGTAAATAGCAAATGAAATACAATCATGGCAAAAAAGGAAAGAGAGAAGAACCCCTGTAACGGGGAAAAAAAAGAGGAAGAAACCTCAGGAAGAGC
>NW_024610785.1:1173-1829 GCF_008729295.1 Plectropomus leopardus
ATGGTGTGTCTTGGCACACTATTTTATGCTGTTTTGAGGTGTTTTCAGCTGTTTTTGGGACATGTCATTTTTGACATTTTTTGCCATACTATAGCCTTGCCTTTTCAGTCATTTTTTCAACATGCATTATTTTGCTGTTTTTGGCTGTTTTTGCAACATTCAATGCTATGGTGTGTCTCGGTACACTATTTTATGCTGTTTTGAGGTGTTTTCAGCTTTTTTTGAGACATGTCATTTTTGACATTTTTGACATTTTTGCCATACTATAGCCTTGCCTTTTTGGTCATTTTTTCAACAACATGCATTATTATGGTGTTTTTGCACTTTTTTCCACATTCAATGCTATGGTGTGTCTTGGCACACTATTTTATGCTGTTTTGAGGGGTTTTCAGCTGTATTTGGGACATGTCATTTTTGACATTTTTTGCCATACTATAGCCTTGCCTTTTTGGTCATTTTTTCAACATACATTATTATGTTGTTTTTGGTCGGTTTTGCAACATTCAATGCTATGGTGTGTCTCGGCACACTATTTAATGCTGTTTTGAGATGTTTTCAGCTTTTTTGGGGACATGTCATTTTTGACATTTTTTGCCATACTATAGCCGTGCCTTTTTGGTCATTTTTTCAACATGCATTATTATGTTGTTTTTGGT
>NW_024610786.1:0-2551 GCF_008729295.1 Plectropomus leopardus
TTTTTTTTTTTTTTTTTACAGATTTTCATGGCTCTCTGAGCTCTGAGGATGAATCCCACCAACTTTGGGGATCATCTGACTTGCTGCCATTAGGTCACAGTTTTTAATATCCACTACTTGCTAGTGATAATAATCGAGCGAGCAGACATGAACACCACAGCAGTGAGAGAGTGATGGTGCTGCACCTGTCTGACTGCACCAGTCTGTAGATCTTTCTGGGGTCAGTGGTTTCTTCCAGCACCTCAGTGAAACCTTGTCCTCTCCTCTGCCAGCCGTGACGCCACACTGCAAGCAGCGTTTTCTCAAAATACACTGGACAGACAGACAGAGTTCAAGTTGAGCTATACTCATCTACAACATTAACCATTAAAATATAAATACCACACTGTAAAAATACTTCACTTCAAGTAAAAGTAGGCGACTTTCCATTACAGATTTACACAAAACGTGGCGAAATATTTAAAATGTCAATAAAACACAATTGCAGAATGAGTGATGTTATACAACTTCTCTTCAGGTGATAACATTCCAAGAAGCATGGTGATCTTCAAAACATTAGCAGCTTTACTTTTACTGCACCACACTAGCTGTCATTATTTCCAATCCAAGGCCATGTAGGTGTGTTATGGAGCCATATATTACGTGGAAGCGGCCACGTATGAGGGTTTTCTGGGAGGTGATAGTCGACGTTTTCACAGAGGGATTGTGAATTCAAAACTTCCAGATGATCTGCTCAACTTTTGAAATTGAGGTAGGTAGGTTAATGGAATCCCTCCCACTGTAAACTGTTTCCTGTCATTTTTAAAAAAATATTCTCTCTGATGTTTTCGGTATATCACTTGTCACATGTATTTTATAATACCTCATAATTTCTAGTTGATTATTATTTGTATTAATCTGAAACTGCAAAGTGACTAAAGCTGCAGTGAAGTAAAACAATAACATACAATATTTATGCATTTTACTTGACCAAAAAATTTGCAAGAAATTAATTCATTAAAAGTACAAGAAAGTTACGTGTAAATTAGAGGAAATTATAATAAATAAATAAATAAAGGAAATGATCTGGAAAAAAATTGAATCAATTATGATAATTCTATTAAAATAATTTTGAATATAGTTTTCGAGATTAAAAAAACATTTAAATCTTCTCATTTCTTGTAATTTGCGTTCTTGCCAAGTTGCTAATTCCTTTTTTTCCTCATGTTTTTGAAAGAAATCAAACCAATTTGCTCAGAGTTTAATGATTTGAATGCTTGTAAAAGACGTCGGAATGGAGCCCAAGAAAAGGGGTGTCGGTCCAGGTTTCAAAGGGTTAAGTACAAAATTTGAGTAAATAGTCCCTGTGGGGTGTTCTCACCTATAGACTGGACATCCTGAGAGAAGGTGGTCTCATGTGTCAGAGGCCTGTTGCTCTTCAGCTCCCCCTCCAGACCAACTATATGTACGGACTCTGTGGAGGAGACAGTGTTAGCATAGAGTTTACACACTATTACGACAAACACACACCTGAATGTGACACTCTTTGACATTTCTCAACCACACAAATCTTTATTCTTGTGGTAGTTTTATGGATCTACTTAAATGTATTTATTTGTACATTTATTGCAAAGTTTCAATAAGTAGACCTTCATCAGGGAATATATACAGTATATATATACAGTAAGTGTGTACTACTCATCCCTTTCCTACGCACCTGTTTTGACATGGTCTGTGTAAGTAAAAGGATAAGGTACAAGGTAGATGTATTAGTAGAAATAATTTCAAAATGAAATGAAAATTTGTCCTTAAATCCTGCCATATCTTTTAGAGTCAGAGGAGGAGTTTGATGAGTCTCACAGCCTGGGGAATGAAGAGGCTCATCAAACTCTCCTTTTTAAAATTTTAATTTCATTTTCTGACTATGTTTTTTTTTTAAAAAAAAAAAAAGTAAAGTTACAAGAGGCTGCCTCTAAATTTCAGCCCCTGCAATACCATAAGATACTGTGCTGCTCTAAAAGACACACACACAGATCTTTGTGTTGTTCTGTATCTGAAAAATCTTTATGAATAATGACAGGTGTTAGAGGTGTTACTTACTCTCTATGAGGACGAGCAGCGAGCTGCTGTCTAACTGGTTTACTTGAACTACATCTGGGCAAGGTTGCTCTGTAATAGACACACACACACACACACACACACACACACACACACACCATAATCATTATAATTATTGTTATTTTGTGTACTTTTGTTGCTGTTTATTGGTGACAGGTGTCTTTATTTCTCGAGCCATTTTACATATTTTAAAATTTTTTTACAATTGTCTTGTTCTGTCATTTTATTGATATTGTGTGATTTAGGGCTACTCCCTGACCCGACAAATGTGTGATAAATGTGATGAATTCAGGAATATTTTTTATATTCATCCAGATTAAGGCTGGCTCTATATCAGATTTTTACTACATGATTATTGTGGCCAAAGGATTTCATAATAATCATATTCTCCTGATATCCATGGAAAGTTCATCTTAAAGTTTGTTTTTTGGGGGGCATTTCGTCCCTTTTTTTC
>NW_024610787.1:0-1701 GCF_008729295.1 Plectropomus leopardus
TTTGCTCAGTCTTCAAAGGTTTAAATGCTTGTGAAAGGCATCTGAAAGCAGCACAAGATGTTGATCTAGGTTTCACAGGGTTAAGGATGATTTTAAGTGCTTTTGGCCTTTGTTATAGAACAGCTGTAGTGACAGGAAACAGGGGAGAGGGAATGGGGATGACATGCAGCTAAGGGCTGCAGGGTGGAATTGAACCTGGGCCGCTGCTAAGATCTGCCTGCACGGCGCACACACTCTACCTGCTGAGCTAGAGGTCACCCCCTCTATCTGATAGTTGCTTCTGGAGCTCGGCATGAAAGAATTTCTCTACATGTTGTACTGTGTATGAGTGTGCATGCGACAAACATTGATTTCATTTGTTTTGATTGAGCTTCCATTTGTGTTTATATTTTCCGCACCACTGTTTCAGGGATCAGGTGCGATCATTGAGCCGCAGGAGGGTTTTGATTTTAGCTTTGTGGTTTTCATTGTAGTCAATAATTACTCCAGATTTTGTAGAAGTGTTTTAATGGAAATGGAACAACTGGGAAAGGTTTGAGTGAATTTGTCTGTGTGAGAGAGTGAGGTTTTAAAAGAGAACAAGAGAATAAAGGAGCTTCGACAGCTTTGTGCTCTGATACAAAGACATTAGTCAATCTAAGTTCTCTTGGCAGAAACCAGGAGAAAGTACCAGATCAGGAGTGTGACCTTTGGAATGTGCAGCTCATTTGACTGACTGTAAAAGACTGAATCATTGACGTAGATTGAGAAACTCACCATGCATGTGCTGTAAAAAGGTTGCCGTAAGTTTTACAGTAAATTACAGGTAGTTGGATGCCAGCTAGTACTATAAAAGGTTTTTACAGCATTATTACTATATTTGATTGCACAGTGTCATGGCTGTGTTCATGTATATGGTATACATGTTTGCAAGATTGTGTATTTTTGTTTAATCTTGAAATTTCCAGCTCAGCTCTGACGATAAGTCTAAAATACAGTGTAGAAACAACATTGTTACATTCATACTGTTAAGTTAAAAATGCTCCATTGAAACTGCCAATTTTCTATCCCACAGCCCTAAATAAATGCATAAAAACATGCACTGTATTATTTCTGGGTGTCATTCTGGGCTTTTGCCTTCAAATTAGTCATTTTTACGATTTTCCACCTGCTGACATAATTTTTACAATATTTGGCATATGGAAAAAATACATACTGTGTGACTTGGTGCACTGTCACGATCAGTGTTGCTGCTTATCATTGACATATCCCAGGCTGTCAGCAGCCAAAAAAAGAAATCTGTTTAACATGTTGTATTTTGAAAATAATTAATTTGTCTCATCTAAAAACATAGTGGCATCATGACAAAAACCTGGCATTTAAAGGGTTAAAATCCTGAAAATGAATAACTATTTGATGTTATGATTAGGGTGTCAGTTAAAAAAATCCCCTTGTGCTTGCACCTGGAATAAAATGTGTAATAAAGTTTTGTTTGCTTGCTAACTCATAGGCAGCACTGAGATCGACTTAACAGGTTGCTGTTTACAATAACATAATATATGCACCATTCACAGTACATATTCGATAAAATACTATTCAGATTACAAAAATGTTTAGTGTTGTATAGAGAACAACATAAATTGATTAGACAATAAAATAAAATAATAAAAAAAAGTTTATAATGACAATACAAATATCAGTAATACTAATATTACTACTACA
>NW_024610788.1:0-1450 GCF_008729295.1 Plectropomus leopardus
TTTTTTTTACATTTTACAGAGAGAAATTTAAAAGTTTAGATGTGTTTTTGAATAAGTGAGTTATATGACGCATATAGACATGATTGAAATTGAAAAACTTAATGGTTTAGTCACTGTGTGGGCAGCGTTTGTCTGTAATCTGTTCAAGTCTTAACTTCAGAAGTTGTTGCAGTGATCTTGTCACTAACTAAAGACTCCCTCTGACATTTTTCGCTCTTCTCCTCTTTATGTCCTCCTCCTCAGATGCAGACTATAAAGTGTGTGGTGGTGGGTGACGGAGCAGTAGGAAAGACTTGCCTGCTCATCTCCTACACCACCAACAAGTTTCCCTCTGAATACGTCCCCACGGTGAGTCACTTTGTTGACAAAAACACAACAACTGACACTCAAGGCGACACAAACGTACAGCAGCGAGGTTTTCCTCTCTCCGCTCTGAACAGTCACTGCCTCTGTGGCTCTTTCCTGTCACACAGGAAGTGATGCTTGTTTACAGTTTGTTTGGATTAAACAGACATAAAAGGACAGTTGCTTACATGAGCAGTGATCTGTCACCAAAACAAATTAAAGAAGGAAAGACATCACAATACGGACACTTCTGTATTAACAGTGTGCACATAGTTTTTCTGCCTCGATGACAGATTATCACTGACATTGCAGGTGCGCTCACTTTTGGTTTTACCTTCAGATAAAACCTATTTATCTAACTTACATGACTGATGGGAGTGATTGTCAATAATACAAAAGAACGTAAAGTAGCGCTAATGTGTGTTGACGTGTGGGGTGAGAAAAACATATAATTTGGGCCCTATTAAGTCATGGAAAAGTTTTGAAATTTTGTCCATGATGACGTGTGGGAACCGTGAACATTTCCCCAGAATGATGAACAATTTCTTTAATGTTACATCAAACCTGCACTTTGTGTTTTTGACATGCTCTGTTGGAATGCATGCATTCTTGAAACGCAGCAGAAAAAAATATGTTGCATTTTTGTATGCTGGTGATGGTGAAACTTCAAGTATCTGTACCATTTGAGTAGATTCTTAGGATTGCAGCCTTCTGTGTGTGTTTGAGTGTGTGTGTGTGTGGTTGCTTATTTTTATGTAACTGCAAGTTAAAGTATTTGAGATTCTTTGGAGTTTTTCTCTGTAAATTCTCGTTAGATTTTTTTAACCGTGTCCTGCTGAAGCAGCACGATGAGGAAGCGGCCTCTGCAGATATAAGATGTGGGCCACGCTATCACTTCAGCTTGACCGATTTGCAAACTCTGACTTTTTTGGTTTCTGACAGTCAGAAAACAGCTGACTGACTGTTGACAGGCAGCACTGTCCTACTGGAAATATCTTAAAACCTCTCTAATTGATGGGCAGCTGCACTGAATGCTGACTGCAATTTGTTGAGTAATTCCCTACTGCTTTCTATCAGGACCCCATCTCTCTCTCCCTCCCTCCCC
>NW_024610789.1:0-1206 GCF_008729295.1 Plectropomus leopardus
TTTGAACCACTGGATATAAAATATTATCACTGCATCATTTTATTCTATTAGATATTTGTATGAAATGTTGTCATAATTAGTGTATGAATTCTGAGTTATAGCCAAAAAAGATGTTTTGTGAGGTCACAGTATCCTTTGACCTTTCGATAGTAATCAATGCATCCCTGAATCCAAGTGGACTTGGTACCAAATTTGAGGAAATTCCCTCAAGACATTCTTGCGATATTGCATTCACAAAAATGAAACGAACACAAGGTCGTAGTGACCTTGCCCTTTTGCCTTTGATCATCAAAATCTAATCAGTTCATTGCTGAGTCTTTTTGTCATTACTTTGTGTTCCAGTGTGAGGCAGCTCGGCCGACACTGAAGAATCTTTGTGGAGTTCTTCACTCTCACCAGGAGATGTCGCTGCGTCCTTATTCTATACCTAATTTAGGATTGTGCCTTCATGATACACATGCATATTATCGTATACAGTTTGCTTTGAGGAAACAGTGCATGATGTCATCAAGGATTCAAATATGGTTAATCTGTCTCTGTTCCCTTGCAGATCCTCTTGCAGCTGAAATTGATTGTGAAGTTGAGGACTGCAGTGGGACAGAGAGGCTTAGTGGACTGGTTATAGTGGGACTGATACCTCATTTCAACAAACAGAACCGGTTCTGTTTCGGTTTCCTCACATAGTTGTGAACTTTTCAGAGCATTTCTGCCAAGAGTAAATTAGTTTAGAAATCAGCTGAGCTGGAACTAAAAATAGCAGGTCTTTCTTTCTTTCTTTCTGAAGTGGAAATTTTGGTGGCATCAGTGTCATATTCTGCAGTTTGGAAAGAAAGTCAAGTGAGAAATTGTCAGAAAAAAAGTGCTTGAAGTGGTCTCATTAATAATTGGTTCGTAATTTTTTGGAGGGTAGAGACAAATATCTTTAAAAACAACAAAAATTTGCAGGTAATCCATGTAATCCCAGATTTTGCTTCTACTGATTATTTTTGTTGATCATTGTGCAACACCTTCTGTTCATAACACAAACTTGATTACAATGGTTTCACAGCATGACACAGAAATAAAAGCTAACTAACTAACTATAGTGGGACAGAGAGGCTCAGTTTTGCTGCTCTCCAGATGAAAACGACAACTGTATCTTGCTGTTAACTTATGGAACTGTGTGTGTGTGTGTGTGTGTGTGTGTGTGTGTGTGTGTGTGTGTGT
>NW_024610790.1:0-3562 GCF_008729295.1 Plectropomus leopardus
TGTATGACCTGTTGCTTGCGGTGGCCAATGCAAACTTTAACTGTAAAATATGCTGTTTTAGTGACGTTAAACATGGGTTTACTTGTACTACTGTTACACCAAATTATAACTTTTTTTTAATCATTCCATTATTTCTACTTGAGGCCACAGTTAGCACTGTTCATCATAAACTGATTGGACTCATTTTAGCACTTCAGTAATTATAATCCATTCATAAAAAATTCAGAGACCTTTCTATAGCCTATTAATACTTTTGATATTTTAGGTATATTTTTACCGTTTTTGTACTTAAATTTATTTATATTTAAATTTATATGACATTATGAATGCAGGACTTTGATTTGTAAAGGAGTTTATAATGGGTCTTGCTAAGATCTCCAAACTTCACCCACTACTGGAGTTCCCTGTTTTTGTTCAAAATAAAATTATACCGATATAAGCAGGTCCTTGTATTTAAACTGAAACAATTCTTGATAAGTGTATTTAGACCTCATATGTTATTAAAGAAAGAGTAGATTAAATTCCAAGCATTTTTCATTCAGTTTTCAGCATGGAGGTGGATGAGCCGGTGGCTATAAACCAACAGTGCTAACAGTGCTAACAGTGCTAACAACAGCATCAGTGCTTACAGAGCTAGTAGTGTTAACCTGGGGGTAGAGGGCGGGTGTTACGCTTCTGCAATGACACTGTGGGTCGGGACAGCATTTTCAGCTGTAACCGCTGTAACATTGCAGTGCAGGGTAGCATTAATTAGCCTGCCATTGGAAAACAGCCTCAACATGCACACGCCACTGTCTACCTTACCACAACAAAGAACAGAGAAGCTCAGATTACGAAATATTCAGAGGAAGTGGGACTTCATTTTCTGCTCAGCATGCCATTACTCCACTATATGTGTCCGTGGGAAAAAAATTCCAACATAGTGTCCGAAATCTTGTTTGGTTTTCCCTATATAGTGCATTATTTAATACACACTACATAATAAATAGTGAGTGAGTGACTGAGGGGACGGTTTCAAACACAGCTTATGAGTGGCCTGGTTGCCAAGGCAACAACAAGCAGCGGCTCTACTTTTCTTACATTCAACGGTTAGGTTAAAACAATAAAAATCAAGATGGCACAAAGTAAACTGAAATGAAATTTAAAAAAAATACAGACATTAAACCTTACACATTATTCAGCTGACTGCCTCACGCATGTATTGTCAGATAAATTTCACAAAACAGCCATTGGGGCATGAGGGCTATCATCAGTGGCTTATAATAATTTCAAGGATGCTAATAATAGCATGTGAGAGCCTATAGTGACATTTTCATGCACCAGAAACAAACATAATAAGCGGTATAAGTCAGCTGACATTTTATGTCTCATAGCGTTAAACACAGAGTGTGAACTCAATGTGATGGGTGCTGTTTTCACTGAAAAAATGCAGAATTAATTGGTGAGTGGGTGGTGTTTATAAATGCCAACACAGTGAATAACACATTAAAGAGTGTGAGCACAGGCTTGGAGCTTACTGTATGAGGAAAACCATTATGTAGGTCTGGTTAACAATTTAATATATAGGCTATCATATATAGACGATCTGCAGAATTTCATCATAATGATGTGATCTCTTTGGGTTATTGTTCTACACTTTTAATCATTTTTAATAGCTCGATAATTTTAAATGCTTATTTTTGTTTGGTTTTGTGTATGAACATTTTAAGAACAATGTAAAAAAACATAAATAAATAAAAAAAAGCTTAAAAAATCTACTCATGTAAAGGTCTGTTATTTTATAATAACAGTTACTCAAGTTGTAAAAGTTGGTATGAAAAAAATGTAAGCTAATGATAACATCACTTTCAAAAAGATAACTGCATTTTGATCATATGCAGGACTGTGACTTGTAGGCTACTGCAATACTTTTATATTTGGGTATTTTTACCTTTAGCTTAATCCAACTTGTGATGGTCATTAGTCATAATGTTTTACATACCAGATCTTTAACTGAATAGTTTTTAAAGTAGGCCTATGTGCTATAAATGGTTTTGACAGGTGTGAATTTGCCCAGGGGCCGTGGGAACCTCAGGCTCTGCACAGGGCACTCAACTGTCACAGAGGCGTGAACAAACGGGGCCGTGGGGGTGGAGGCAGCTTCAGTCCAGTGCATGCTGCAGGGTTTACACCCCTTATTGTCTGCCCCATAAAACATCTGCTGTCGGGGGAAAATAGTGGAAAAAGTGACGGCCATAATAAAACCAGAAAAAAAAAATCCAGACTCAAAGACAACAAAACAGAAAGTCTTAGGCCTACTGCTCATATTTTTAGAAAATTATTGTTTTTTCTGTGGTGTGTCTTTCCACTAGGTTTTAAATCTAAACTCCACGTTGGCTGGAGGGACCTATTTTAAGAGATTAACATCCACAAACTCGAGTCAGACGAGTCTTGGCACGCGCTGTACTTACACACACACGTGCGCACAGAGGCGCAAAAGAGAGGAAAAAGACATTCAAATTTTCCTATGTGAACTTTAATGTGTCTGTGGAGCTCCATGGCAAGTTTGCGGAGTAAATTTTTATATCACTTGGGTTTTACGTCTTTTTAAAATGATGGGTATTTAAAAGGGGATACAAACTGTTTAATTTGAGTTAATATTTTCCTTTTTCGCAGGGAACTTTATATCACCCCCATGCCAATCCTCGGTCGGAAAACAACCTTAATTTATACAGCACACAGGTTACAATGTGCCCTTTCACCGGCAGCACCGGACACTGTCTCTCTCTCTCATTAAAACGGACTTTTACTCCACATGCAGCAGCCGACGACAAAAACACTGAACTTATTTTCCTCAAATGTCTGCTCCTGTTTTTCTCCACACAAACTCCCTCATCATGCTCCCTCTGAGGTGTAAAGAAAGCCCGGTTCTGTTCCCTTTATGCCCTTCACACCGGTAGCATCACGGCGACAATTAAGCCAGTCTGAGCATGAATCTGTCTGTCTGAGAAAAATGCCACAGATGACCGGAATCTTTTGTTTTCTCTTACCCGGCTGATGAGCTCCATGGTGCCGGTCGGACAGCCCTTTGTCGCCTGCTCGGTGTGTCCGTCAGCCCGGTGATGAGACCGCCGGGTGGGCACGACAGGACTGTGGCGGTCTGCTCTCTCCAGAATGAAGCAAAATCTCGCGATATTCGGAAAACCGTCCCCTCCACCTATTCCTCCACACACACTCTCGTTTTACACACACACACACACACACACACACCACATGCTGCCGGACTAAACCTATGAAACCATAAACCCGTTCACGCCTATGGCACTGGTTTCCAAAATAAGGTCTTGGGACCTGAAGACGACCTCAGAAGGGAGACAAAAAGATCAAAAAGATTAAAAGTTATGCAATACATAAATTAAAATAACAATGGTTGGTCAAATCATTAGATACTTGACAAAGACATTGTAAAAAGAAATATTTAAAAATCAGTAAGTAGAATGAAAATGAGATGTTAGTGAAAAAAAGGAAGAAAATGACATAGTAAATAAATTGTAAATCGTAATAAAGGTTAAATATTTTTTTA
>NW_024610791.1:0-2321 GCF_008729295.1 Plectropomus leopardus
TTTTTTTGAGCAGGTATGCCTGATGGGCGACTGTGTGGGAGGTGTGCTGTGCTTCGATGCTTTGTGCTTCAGTAACCACCAGAGGCCTGGCAGCCCCAACAACAGCAGCAGGAACAACAGCACTGAGAGCCTGAAGGTAGGAGCTTACTGTTACAGCGATGATATCATGATGATGCAGCCCAGTCGCCAGAAGAGAAATGTTGGCATTGAATGTTTTTGCAAACCACAATATGTTACATTTGCATATACGTATCATTTTGAGGCTGACTGTGTCATCAGGAGGTGGAGGGGATGGTGGATGGCGTGTTACCTTCACGAAATGCCTGCCAACATGCAGAAGACTGTTTAAGACGAACAACACTCTTTGTATTACAGCAAGTAATTGCTTAGCTTTTAAGGCTCCAAACAGCTATTTTGAAGCAATCTTTTTTTCCAGTGGATTTGAAGACTCAAAACATGGGTGTTTTGTAGCAACCTGTTTGTGTTAACAACAGCATTGTTGAAATATTTCAATGTATCTGCTACATTATAATGTGCAAATGTATTTTTGGTTTGCAGAAAGGCAACATTTTTTTCTGGCGATTCGGTTGTATGACAATGATGATGATGATGATGATGGTGATGATGATGATGATGATGATGATGCACAGACCTGTGGGGACTGGTGGCAGCATTTTTTAACAGGTGATTAAGCACTGATTAAGAGATCAGTGCAAATGATCAAGATTACATGCGTGTGTTGTACTTCATCTTCATCAGGGAGTTAATTACTACAAGGGTTCACATGTGGCACCACTTGTCCTCTCCAGTAAACAAACAAACAGACGGACTCTCATACCCAACAGTCACCTCTGCTGTGTCTATTTCAGTGTCAGTTTTTCAGTACAACACTGCTCTCAAGTCACAGCTTTGAGAAATGTCACAGTACACTAGAAGCATTGTCCATGGCACTGTGTTTTCTCAAGTCCAAATATTTTTGTGTTTGGATTTCCATTTTTTTCAGTGAATGATTTAATGAGGATCTGAATTTTTCCGGTGGCGTTCATGTAGTACATTTATCATATTCGTGTTGAACTGCCCTCCTGAAGCAGCTTACTATTTGATGTCCTTTTCACCCTGCTAATTGTCAAAAGATCCCCATTTTTCTTTCTGTTGCTCCTTCCTCTCTTCAACTCTCCTTCACCAATTCAATCCAGCCACATCTAAAAGATTCCCTCTTGCAAAAGTACATCTTTTCCTTCCAACATTTCGGTGTTCACCTGGCAAAACATATCAACTCCTGTGTGGTTATTTCGTGGTGCCCCCACTGCTTTAAGGCTTTATAGAATGATGAATACCCTCCTCTTCCCTCTCAGGATAATTCGGGCCTGCTTGGGGAGTCCAGCCTGGGTCTGAGCTCTAGCAAGAGGCTCAGTAAGAGCAACATCGATATCTCCGCTCCCAATGAAGGGCACAGCCAGAGTGGGCCACCTCTCAGCCGTAAGCAGAGCGACTCGTATGATGGAGACACCACGTCCACAGGCCAGCACAGCTTTTTTTCCAGGTGGGACAGTGACAGGGACAGATACAATGATACTTAGAGACAACATAACTTTGTCTAACATCTAAGATCATGCCATGCTCTTTATATTGAGTATATATTCATTAAATATCTCTGGGTGTATTACAATATGAGTAATTCAGTATTTGTGATTTATGGTTATACTGGATTTTTCTATGAAATTTTGTGTTAAGATGAAGTGCAAAGGTTTTTCAGATATTTGCTTTATAAGCCACAAACAAACAAATCTCTCCGTTTATTTTCCTTTTTTTAAAATCATGCCTTTTATCATTTCCATAAGAAAAACTGTGTCTTTGGCAACCTAAACCATGACAAACAGAGCTACATGCACGTATGATGACAGATGACAACATGGTAAAGGTATGTTAACAAATGAACAAATTACTCATAAAAAAGAAAGACAATTAGAATTTAAAAATAAATAAATAAACAGGATACATTCACACAACAGGTGCCCCCATTATTTTCTGTTTTTGTTTTTTACACAACTACAAGTTCTAAATTGGTTTTCTACAGAATGCTTTACATCACCTTATATATCAGTATCATGATATAGAAGTACAGACACAGCTGTATCTCATTGCTAATTTTCCTATATTAGTGGTTAGAGTTTACGGCAGTATACACAAATAGAATACAGAATCATGCACACACACCATAATATAAGAACAAGCTCTGGTTAACTCGAATCAGATCCGTGCAAAAAAAAAAATAAAAAAAACAGTCAAAAGGCTTTCAATGGCAAAATGCATGAGATGTT
>NW_024610792.1:0-2283 GCF_008729295.1 Plectropomus leopardus
AGTACAATACAAGTGCAATAGTGTCCCACCATTATACCTACTACAATGCTATGCAAATGCTATCATACAATCAGGAGGATTTATTTTAGATATAGGTGTAGATAGAGTGAGTGCATATGTCCCCTCCAATAAAAACATAAAATTAGTAGACTTTTATTTTGACTGAATTAAAGACATTTAAATAATAATTTATTGCAGAAAAGGCACAAATTGATGCATAAAAATTCACCAACATACAGGAAATTAAGTGTTTATCGCTCAAAATTTTCATATGGTCAAAATTTCATGTGTTTGTTCCCCAATGTTGAAATGAAACCTATGTCCCTAGACTTAGACATGCTGCATATTGCTACACATCAATGTGACATTATAACAATATAGCATTAAAAAACAACATATATTTCCCAGCAGACATTGTGTGAATTAATTTCAATTCAAGCAGAGGATTGTGGGAGTTTGTGTGAAAAATCCCAGCCAAGAGAGTCTCTGTCGAGAACAGACATGATTTATGGAAAATAATTTTTGGGGAGGCTGATAGCACCCATGTATAAAGTTGTGATCCACCCTCTGCTGAGATTTTTGAAAACATTTGGCCTGTGACCATTATTATGGTGAAATATCACAGTTTCACACCGCTGCTTGGAACTGTCTTTTGAAAGCAAAAGCTCAAGGTGCTTTTTGTGGTGAAGACCTGCAGAGGTTTTAGTGTCCTCGTATTTTATACCACCATGACCTGTGCTGTGGATCTATGTGGCGCTAGTCATACGTGCCTGGAATATGGCTGCAGCGCTGCTTCTGCAGCCCTGGCGAAAAGGTCATGCAGGGGGCTTCCTCCATAACGCATTGTTTTCTCCCACCGCTTATCTTCTAATCACTGCAATTACTATGGCAACACTTGTTTGTTTGTTTGCCGGAATGGTGCATTAGTGTGTTTGTATCCCGCTGACCGGTGCAGACGTGTCAGGCGGGTGTCTGGAGAGGGACACTGCGGTTAGAGGCTATGCTGACTGCTGATGTGGGATTTAGATAGAGGGGCCGCCACCATCATCATCTTAAACATCATCATCATCATCATCTTGATCATGTCCTTGTGTATGTGTATGTGTGTGTGTGTGTGTGTGTGTGTGTGTATGTGTGTGTGTGTGTGCCTGCCTGCAGTCCGTCTCTCTCAAAGTGAAGCACATAACACTGGGGAATCACTGCACCAGGTCATCTGTCAGTTCTATACTGCACCACACCCTATACACCAAAGATGCATCCTTAAGTGTATTGAGCTGTGGAGGTTATGCCCTTATATGTTTATGTCTAGCCATAGTGCTCTTCTTTGCTATAAAAGTGTTGACACTAAATCTTTCTTTACCTTTTCGTTTTCCTTATGTCTTCTTATTAATCTATACATTGGAGCCTTGTGATATCTTGTTCTTCTGCCGCCACCCTTGTCTTGCTCAGCCTCCGACACCAGCCCCAGTCCATTTACTATTTTAGAAAAGGAGGTGAGCATGTAGACAAACGTCCTCTTCCGTGCTCTCTGTCACCTCTTACCTGGAATCACATCTCCATCCACACTCTAATTATCCCATTTGATGAGAAACGGGGCTCCGCGGCTGCTGCTGCTCTGGCTCTAGAGCCTGGCGTCTTCAGCCCTTAGCAGGTAGATGCAAGGCTTCTCTCCCACTCATCATTACTGCAGGAGATACCTGGCTAATTATAGCCCTGTGGTGCTGTAATAGAGACAGACCTGGGTACCAGGGTGACTGGGAGGAGCAGACATTGCTGGTAAAGAAGGATATTGAAGAGAGAGGTTTAACAAAAGCATTAGAGTGCTTATCAGACTACAAAGGAGCACATCACAAATATGCAAACTGCAAAAAAAAAAATATTTACTACCATTTTTAATCTACACACACCATTTTTTACAAATTCTTGAAATGTACCACTTTACCTGTATATTTTAAATGTTTTTTTTTTTTACTATTTTCCTGTTTATATGAAAATATATTAAGGCCCTGAATTGTCATGGCACTATGTGAGATGCAATGTGTGAAGTGAAATGTCTAAAATAGCATCTAGTGCTCGTTATTTTTTGGGTCGAAGAGATGGTGCCAGCATTAGCTGTAGCGTTTCTCTCATCCAACCTACACAGTGCAAAGCCTCTCTGTTTAATACAGCTTGACCTTGATCGTAAAACTGTAGGTGAGCTGCATGGCAGGTTCAACACAACACACACTCACACACTCACACACACACACACACACACACACACACACACACACACACACACAC
>NW_024610793.1:0-1030 GCF_008729295.1 Plectropomus leopardus
AAACAGCAGTCCCTCGCCGCCCCTCCCATCTCATAAATAACGAACAGTCCCTAAATACTTCCACCACTGTGTTATTAGCTCAGGCTCCGCCCTTCCGGGATGTCCCGGTCCGCTGCAGAAACAGACCTCCGGTAGATCAGTTTATGGATTTTAAGCTTCAGTAATCAATAATCTTCACCGACGCAGTTTCTCAAACTCTCCGGGACTCAGAGTCTTCATGAAACTCCACAAAAAGCGGCTCACCATCTTAACCACCCAGTTTTACTGTTTTTATCCGTTAGGTCCCCGCCCCGTCGGGAGGTCCAAAGGTTAAAATCAAACCTACGTAGCCTGCGTGAACTCGCGCGCTCAAAGCTAAGCTAACCGAGCTAACAAACGGTAAGAAAACACGGACACCGGGTTAATTTAACCGGTTTAACGGCTCTGAGCGGTTTATCAGAAGGTGTTTCATCGTCCGCAGCAGGTTAACCCGTTCAGGGTGCGTTAGTTTGACTTTTATCCGCTGTCCTGTTCGGCTAACTCCGCCCTGCTGCCCGTGTTTATGATCCGTCTGTGTCGGTAACCGTTAAACAGCCTCCGCGTGAAGCTGCGGCGTCCGTTATGAGCTGTGAGCCGGTTTAAAGACGGAAGAATCAGCCGGGATGACCGACAGCGGCGGCTTCAGGTGGACGGTGGTGGTTCTGACCTGCCAACACACAGACAGCGTCTACTCCTTCCAGAGAGGTGAGGAGCATCTGTGTTACATACGATCTTTGAGCTGTAGTTCTTTACAGTCACTCTGACCCGCTCCTTCCAGAGAGGTGAGGAGCATCTGTGTTATACACGATCTTTGCGCTGTAGTCTCCTGCAGTGGCGCGGATCGACCTGAAGGTGGCGCTGATGGACAGAAATGATTATTACTTTGTATTTAAAAAATGTCCCGTCTTAACTTTAAGAAACCAGAGTGAACTTGTGTTTTAGATGTAATGAATATTTGAGATGATTTTTTTCTCACGTTATTAAATAATCATTATAACATTTTTAAACAGAC
>NW_024610794.1:0-2762 GCF_008729295.1 Plectropomus leopardus
TGTGCTTACTTTATACTGCAGCAGCATGTTACCTCCTCTGTATGATGGTACATGTTAAAGCAGCTTTTCTCTTTTCCTCACATGGGAAAAACATCAACTAATGGCCACTGAAATGACATGTTTGAGCGGAGCGTCAGCACCTGTTATCACATGGGACAGATGCTGTCAGTGGCTGTTTCCACATAGCGTTAACTGACACAGTAACCCTCAGGAGGAGTCAGTATAAAGGATGCATTAACAGCTTCTCAGCATCTGTATAGGATGCATCCTGAGGTGGTTTTTATTCTGACTTAGATGCATTCGCTTTGCTTTTTTCGATATTAAATCTGAAGTGGGTCTTAGATTTGATAAAAGCTTGAGAAGGATTTGATTTCAGTAAGCAGATACTGGTTTCAACTGTGATGAGAGCATTGTAGCCCACCCCAAATCTTCACAAATCACCAGACATTCTGCCACAATATGTTGTAACACCATAGTATGTAATTGAATGTAATGTTTATTTGTGTGTCTGGTATCCACCAGCTCAGTGTGAGGCCAGTTTGTGCTACGGAGGCCTTTAAACTGGCCAACAGAGCTTTCAGTGTCACTGCTTGACCACAGTGACACTGACCAGACACCTCAACTATGTGTGTGCGTGCTACATTCACGTGTGTCTCAGCGAATGTGTATCATCGCAGTGCGAATGTGTTTACTACATATATGTGTTTTGTGTGTGTGTGTGTGTGTGTGTGTGTGTGTGTGCGTGTGTGTGTTGTAGCCACTCCATGAACTCGTGACCTTGTGGTGAACTTGGCTCCATTCTCATTCAGTGAACATCACACTGAGCCTACTAGCAACATTAGCTAATTACAGCTGGGATGTTTTTTGGCTTTCTTTCCCCCACAGATTTTGTGCACATGCATGGGCACGCATGTAATGCCCCCAGCACCCCTCTAAGGCAACAGTGTCTAGACGGACATCGCCATGATCACTCTTTCTGTGGAGAAACAGACGCTCGTCTGTCCACGTCTGTAGCCTTGACGCAGTCGGTATTACTGTAAAATGAAGCTGTGGTGCTGTTTGTTGGCAGAAGAGTTTAGCTTTTTTTTTTTAATTGCTGGAAGACTTTTAAGCCACTATTCGTACACATCTGTATAAGTGAAGAGAACTGAAAGAAGAAGAGAGAAAAGTAGTGATGTGTAAGATAGAGAGAGGGATAGATAATACAGAGAGAGAGAGAGAGCAGAACAGATGCAGGCAGACAGAAAGTCAGAGAGAGAGAGATGTTGTCAACATCCTCTCCAGGGAGACAAAGGTCTCCATTGTAATTCAGTTGTTGTACTGTATTTTGTTTTGATGTCCAATATTTTGGGCTTTTTGCCGGTGCCAT
This sequence comes from Plectropomus leopardus, assembly GCF_008729295.1. Classification (NCBI taxonomy): domain Eukaryota; kingdom Metazoa; phylum Chordata; class Actinopteri; order Perciformes; family Serranidae; genus Plectropomus; species Plectropomus leopardus. Next base: position 1,370 of record NW_024610794.1, read on the forward strand.
ATGCCATAAAATGTCTCTGCAAATGTGTGTGTGTTTATAAGGGCCCCAACACGCCAAGCTGGCCGTCAGCTGCTGTCAGACTGTAGTTTTTGAGGCGTGTTGGCCGATCGACTGATTGAGAATTTTGAATCGGCATCTGAGGCAGTCAGTGAGAGAAAGCTCTTTATTTTATTTTTCATCCATAAGCTAGACACCGCTTTGACAACACCAGTGCAAATTAAAGCTAAACTTTCCAGTGTCAACTGCAACTTTTTCATGATATATAGTCTTAATTTGCATTTTAAACACACAGGGACACAGAAGAAAACAGAAAAGTTATCTCTGCAGAATGTAAGAGTATTTCCACAGTACAAATCCAGACTGCTGACTACTGTCAGTGTTTAGCCAAAAGTATGTGGATAGCATAACCACATAAGCCACTCGTATGTGCTTGTTAAGCATCACAATCTAAAACCCATGAGTATTCATTTGTTGCTATAACAGCACTCCTCTGGTTACAGGCTTTCCATTATAGATTTTGGAACCTGGCTGCAAGGACTTACTCCCATCAGCCATTAGTGAGGTGGGACACCGATGTTGGGTGATAAGGCCTGGCTCATAGTCGGTGTTCCAGTTCATCCCAAAATTTATGATCTTGCTCAGTGCACAGAGGGAGTGTCATGTTGAAACAGAACAGAACTGCTCTAGACTTTTTGACAAAATTGGAAGCACAATGTCTAAAATGTCTTTATATAGTGTAGAATTAAGGTTTCCTTTTCTAAGTTTTCATTTCTAACCTGCTTGGTTGGGTTCTGATTGAAACTTATGTGTTTGCTCATCTGTTTGGCCTGATGTGAAATCTTTCAGTTGAACATTTGAGGGAACTCTGTTGCTGTGCGTTTGCGGTGTAAAGGCAGAGCATACCAATTAGGGCTGTACTAAAGAGTTTAAAGTGCCAAAGCTCCATTCATAACATTCATATTCTAAATCAACATTAAGTTGCTGTGGACCCTTTTTGCATGTTTATTCAACTAGGTTTAAACCAAATATTTCTGCACTGTTGCAGATAAGAATTACAATTCACTAATATTGTTAGTATTATACTTTTGTACAATTAGATTCCAGTGGTGGCTGCATAGAATTATTTCCAACTTGTGTGATCCAAACATTTCCAATCATTTCAGAGCATTGTGAGGCCTAAAATTGAACAAAATATTCTGCTGCAGTCCAAATTTGTTGGCACCTTTCAAAAACATTTTCACGACATTCAAAACACAGTTTGCTCTCCCGCTTACTATAAACAAGGGGAAGCACGCGCCTGCATTAACAGGGTGGTCTAGCAATCTAACAAGGGATTGGCAGATATGGCTTTTTAGAGGCTGATTCCAATACTGATTATTAGTAATCAAGGGAC
>NW_024610795.1:0-4217 GCF_008729295.1 Plectropomus leopardus
CCTGCATGTCTCCTTGAGGGGAGATGCAAAGCGTTGCTCCCACTGGTTTATCGCTGGTCTTTAGCACCTCCACTGCCCACATGGCCTCTTCCACATGTTCAAAGTACTGCAGAAAAAAAGATACACATGTAATCAAAAAAACTTGACCTTGAAAAAAGAAGCAATAAAAAAAACACTGAAAATGTACAATGAATTCATTGATTTTTTTTTTTTTGCCTCAGTGTACTTAAAAAAAAACCCCAAAAATATTGACTTCAGTTTAGTTTAAGTCTGGTCTCAACCACCCCAAAAGTATCTGCCTCTTTAATTGCTACACCTAGCTAGTTACTAATTGTGTGTGTGTGTGGGCAGGAAGCACACAGTGGGTTTATCATGACCAAAGCAGTGAGAAGAAAAGGGCAAAAAGTTGTGTAAAATTGCAGAGTCAGTATCACATTTTTATTAGTCATTTGACTCATCGTTGAGCTCAAAATACAAATTCCTGCACATTACAGTCAATTTCACAGTTTACTCCCCTCAAAGTTTCCTTGTTAGTCATACCTCTGCAATGAAGAAATCAATGTCCTTCTTGAGAAAGTCATCCATCTGTTTCTTAAAGATGGTCTTGACCTCAGTCTCACTGTGACTCTGCACATAACAGGGAGTCTGGGACACGCCTCCAGCGACCAACGCATCACCCTCGTTGGCGACCTCCCTGGCCAGGTCACATGCTGCCTCATTGATCTGGGCCCCCTGGATCAAACCAGAGCAGATAGATATGAGGATTATTGTCATCATTTGATGTAAACAGAATAATATTGCTGCTTTATTGAGAAGGTTTTATACTGACGGTGATGTTGGTGACGTTGCCGCTTATCTCCAGCTTGTCCTCGCTGCAGTAGAAGGTGAACGTTTGAATCACGTTGGCTCCTGCTCTCAGGAACTCTCTGTGCAGCTGACGCACTGACAGAGAAACAGAGAGACGGAGGAGAGGTCTCTATGATGAACTCAGGAAGATGGATTATGGACGGATAAAAAAAGGTCTTAAAATGTGGGTCCCCATATTCCTAAACTTGCTGTTTGCCAATAGGTTTTGGTAATTTGATTAATTGCAAATTTGTTGGGGAACTGGCACCGTTAATTATTACGTTATTTGCTAATTTTGTCTCTGTCTCTCTTTTAAAAAAATGTTTTTGTAATGTGTGGCAGATTTTTGTACCTGGGCGCCTAACCGGTTCAACCAGCCATAGACGGGTACATACCTGCTTCAGGGTGTTCAACTGCAGCCTCAGGTGTCCAGTGTCCTGCCTTTACATATCCACGTCTCTCTAGCTGCAGCACATAACCTCCATCTCCTACAACCACCTCCCCAGCATTTAGTCGCTCCAAGATACCCTGAATACACACAGACCCAGATAAAGACACATCAACACACACCTGCAGATAGTTTCTGTACTCATAAAGAGCATGCATGCACAAACATATTACACATATATCCCTGCAGGTCTAAAAACTCACATATAACACTCACTTGAGAAGTAGTTCAGGCATGACGTGGCTCAAACAGGAATGTCATGTTGAACTCTGCGCATTTGAAATAAATAGTTTTCCAGGTCTCTTGGGATTGTTTTGAATCTCTCAGTGTTGACATTTAACTACTTAATTAGTTATATATTTAGATTTACATCATACAACATACTGAATGAGCAGGGCAATGTGTTAAACATTTGCAAACGTCGTCACATTGACCCCCTTTATAGCTTGCAATAAAATGCGTCTTGTAATCACATTGTATCTAGATATGATTTAACTTGTATTAATATGTGTCTTTAGTGTTCACACTGAGATCAATTAGAGATCAGAGACAATATTGGCATAAAAATAAAAATTCTTTATTATTTTTTTTGCTAGTCTATAGCTTTCCTTATTATATCAGTACATCAGAGCAAGATTTAGAAGGCGACAGAGAGAGACAGATACCCTAATAGTTTTGAGGGACAGACAACTGTGTGCACCACAGCTTCAGCATGAGGTGACAGAGAGCCCGTGCAGCCTCAATGCTTTGGGACAGCCGCATGATTAAGTTTTTCTAGCAGTTGAACGTTGATTGAAAACACAATTGTTTTACACATTTAAAGGTGTAGCCCACTTTAGTCGTTTGCTGCTTCTTCTTTAACCTACTGTTTGCCAGTTATTATATTCTGAATCTGAATAGGCGATATGTTACAGCTGCTGCTAGGCTTGGATGGAATCATGGTTTTTACACCAGGGCATTTAGAAGTTATGATTTTAATACTGTCAAGAAGACAGATGCTCCTCTCTCTGTTAAACTGATACGGAGATGCTGTATTGAAGTGCACAGTATGGTATGTAAAGTCTGTCTCGGCTGGTGAAACAGGCAGTAGAGCTGAGAAAGATGATGACTGCGAGTGGTGGGGATAATGTTATAGGACGGGTGAAAATGAAAGTTTCTGCCCTTGTTTGGGAGTATTGCTATAAACCTTGCAAGACTTGTGTAATAAGGCAAAAATGCAGATTAGAAAGAAACCATTGTAGGTGAGATAGTGACACACATGCTACAATGACTTCTATCACCCACAGCTAAGCTTTTAACTTTTTTAAGACGATATAACGTCATATATGTTATAACCTGGTGAAATAAAGCATGATATGCATGATATAAAGTTAGGAAAAATGGATACTGCCTAGTGTCTGCACCTCTGCTAATCTCCTTTCAACAGAAATGTGCAGGCATGAGGATGTTACACCAGAGCACTGAAAATTTGCTTTCAACATTTTCCATTAAATCACTCTTTAGAATACAGGTGAGTTTTAAGTTGGAGAATCGAAATGCATTCACTTCGCATTAGCTCCACACTGAGTTACTTTTAACCAGTTTCACTCACATCACCATCAAATCGCGAGGTAACTTGTTATGTTTCTTTGACATACCTTCCTCTTGCTTCCCATGGTAGACAAAGTCCTGGCAAGCGTGCAAAACCTGGAAGAAACCGAGATTAAAGCTTGTTTGAGGTGAGTCAGGGATCAGCAGCAGCACTGTCACTGACAGCAGAGGTGAGGGAGGCTGTGGCAGTCAGAGACTCAGCGCGCGCGCACCTTCCCCCGCCCCCTTCAATTACTCAAAAAAAAAAAAAAAAAAAAAGAAAAGACGCCGACCATCTATCTACGTGAATAAAAACACCAAAACATTTGACAGTGATAAACCGCATTGATATTAAATCAAACGACAGATGAAGATTCAACGCCTTTGTGATAACAGGATCAGTGGTTCCACTGCAGTGTCATATTTGCTCTAAAAATATGTTTTGCTCCATAAAAGGTGCAACAGTGAATAACATTTGGCTGATAAGCTACATTTCACTTAGTTTGGCCACTTCATTTGATAAACCTAATATACACTAGTCTGTATAAAGGATCAAACAATAAAAAAAGGATAGTTGAAAAAACAAGACACAATTATTTATTTTTTTTAATTTTAAAATGTTTCACAGCAGATTTAAACAATCAGTGAACAGTACTGACAAACCTCTGATGTTTTATTGCTAATACAATTACAATTATTAACAAGTGGAAGTCAAATTGTTTATGAAGCTTAGAAGATTAATGCATAGTTACAGTACTAAAAGGAAGCAGCTGATTCAATAATGAAGTTACAGTATGTGTAATATGACTGAGCCAACTAAACAAATACCAAACCAACAAATAATGCACTTAAAATAATGACAGGTGATGATTTTTGAAACAGTAGCCTACGACCCATTTCACAGATCTCTGCGTACACAAAGACGTGGTTGATAAGTACCCTGATTGCCATTTTTATCTGAAAAGGGGATAATCTGATCAGACATATGAAGAATAGAGAAAACTGTAGTTCATACAAGACATTATGTCGATATGGTAGATTTCAGCTTTTGTTCATAATCATCCTCTGGTGTGGACATGGAGGGGCAATTGGGACGTCCAGAAGCAGGCAGAAGGTTTTCCCAGTACTCTCGACGAGCCCTAAGACAAAATTTTGCTAATTAATTGGTTGTAAATCAACACTCCTCCAGAACAAAAACACACACACGTTCCCCTGTTATCTTGCTTTGTTACATAACATTTTCTTGATGTCATCTTGTGCCACTCTTTGCTGCCTTTTACAAAACATTATAACTTATCTGGAAATGACTGCTGTGCTCAGTCTCACCTGGCTCTGACCCAGGGTTTAGTGTGCA
>NW_024610796.1:0-1737 GCF_008729295.1 Plectropomus leopardus
TTTGGGATGGGTCAAATTTTGACATTTTTGCCTTACTATAGCCTTGGATTTTGATTCATTTTTTTTTTGACATGCTAAGCAATGGTGTTTTTTGGCCATTTTTGCAACTTTCTATGCTATGGCGTGGTTTAGCACACCATTTTAGGTGGTTTTCAACTGTTTTCAGCTGTTTTTGGGACGGGCCAAATTTTGACATTTTTGCCTTACTATAGCCTTGGATTTTGATTCATTTTTTTTTGACATGCTAAGCAATGGTGTTTTTTGGCCGTTTTTGCAACTTTCTATGCTATGGCGTGGTTTAGCACGCTACTTAAGGTGGTTTCCAACTGTTTTCAGCTGTTTTTGGGATGGGTCAAATTTTGACATTTTTGCCTTACTATAGCCTTGGATTTTGATTCAATTTTTTGACATGATAAGCAATGGTGTTTTTTGGTCGTTTTTGCAACTTTCTATGCTATGGCGTGTTTTAGCACACTATTTAAGGTGGTTTCCAACTGTTTTCAGCTGTTTTTGGGATGGGTCAAATTTTGACACTTTTGCCTTACTATAGCCTTGGATTTTGGGTCATTTTTTCGACATCTGAAAGAATGGTGTTTTTTGGCCGTTTTTGCAACTTTCTATGCTATGGCGTGGTTTACCACGCTACTTAAGGTGGTTTCCAACTGTTTTCAGCTGTTTTTGGGAGGGGTCAAATTTTGACATTTTTGCCTTACTATAGCCTTGGATTTTGATTCATTTTTTTTGACATGCTAAGCAATGGTGTTTTTTGGCCATTTTTGCAACTTTCTATGCTATGGCGTGATTTAGCACACCATTTTATGTTGTTTTCAACTGTTTTCAGCTGTTTTTGGGATGGGTCAAATTTTGACATTTTTGCCTTACTATAGCCTTGGATTTTGATTCATTTTTTTGACATGCTAAGCAATGGTGTTTTTTGGCCATTTTTGCAACTTTCTATGCTATGGCGCGTTTTAGCACGCCATTTTATGTGGTTTTCAACTGTTTTCAGCTGTTTTTGGGACGAGTCAAATTTTGACATTTTTGCCTTACTATAGCCTTGGATTTTGGGTTATTTTTTCGACATCCGAAAGAATGGTGTTTTTTGGCCGCTTTTGCAACTTTCTATGCTATGGCGTGGTTTAGTACGCTACTTAAGTTTGTTTCCGACTGTTTTCAGCTGTTTTTGGGAGGGGTCAAATTTTTGACATTTTTGCCTTACTATAGCCTTGGATTTTGATTCATTTTTTTTTGACATGCTAAGCAATGGTGTTTTTTGGCCATTTTTGCAACTTTCTATGCTATGGCGTGTTTTAGCACGCTACTTAAGGTGGTTTCCAACTGTTTTCAGCTGTTTTTGGGATGGGTCAAATTTTGACATTTTTGCCTTACTATAGCCTTGGATTTTGATTCATTTTTTTTTTGACATGCTAAGCAATGGTGTTTTTTGGCCATTTTTGCAACTTTCTATGCTATGGCGTGGTTTAGCACACCATTTTAGGTGGTTTTCAACTGTTTTCAGCTGTTTTTGGGACGGGCCAAATTTTGACATTTTTGCCTTACTATAGCCTTGGATTTTGATTCATTTTTTTTTGACATGCTAAGCAATGGTGTTTTTTGGCCGTTTTTGCAACTTTCTATGCTATGGCGTGGTTTAGCACGCTACTTAAGGTGGTTTCCAACTGTTTTCAGCTGTTTTTGGGATGGGTCAAATTTTGACATTTTTGCCTTACTATAGCC
>NW_024610797.1:0-1712 GCF_008729295.1 Plectropomus leopardus
GCCCTGCAGAAACATGCCTATGCCTATTTTTTTAATTTATTCATTTTTGGTTTTGGAATTAAATATGCAGGACTCTCTGTAGTTATCACCATGTCAACATGCTGTTACGTTATATGCCGTTCTACAGATATGTAAAAATCACTAGATTACTACTATGAAGAGAGAGACAGGCAATACTAAAAATGCATAAATTAACCATCACACATTCAAAAACAAATTAAAGTAGTCAAACTTCTTTATCTACACATGGGAGCTATATGCTTCCTCTACAAAACTCCAACAAAAATATGTCTTCAGTCAGAGTGTATGACTCTCAGGGAGCTGTCAGTCTGCAGGGAGTTAAGGCCAGCTCTTCTCTCTGCTCTGCTGATTCCTGATGCCTGAGACAGGACCAGATGCTCCTGCTTTACATGATGGCTGCAAGCGTCTTCCTACCACCCAGCGAACAGCAGGCTGCACTTGGTGAGGAGTAAATGTTTATGTCAGGGCAATGTTTATTTATGTGTGTGTGTGTGTGTTTGTGTGTGTCCTCACAACTACATTCTTGCAGGGAGCATGTGAAGTTAATTCAATATGTAAGTCAAGAACAACTGATAAGTGGCCTCCAAATTTCAAAAGAATAATATAGCAGTAGAATTAGCAAAAACTTAATCCAACCCAGGTACTGACCATGTCCAAGTGTTTATTTATTCATTTATTTATTTATTTTATTGTAAAGCTCATCATCACTGAAGGTTTCAGATTTTATATTAAAGCTAAGAGCTTGTCGCCCTGTACAGGACTTGTTGTCTTCAGATTGGCATCCTAGATTCTACACCTCTATCAAAGAGTGAAGCCTCTGCACACAGTGAAGTCCTGTGGTTGTATTGGATTATGTGTTTGACAATTCAAACAGCATGGGGGTGTAGAACGCTGATCATAACAGTCTGTTCCAATGAAGAGTCTGACATAAAGACCAGGGGGAGGATGTAATGTTGGACCATTTCATGGAGTAATTGCACCATCAATCATGCAGCACAGAGCAGCAGAGAGAACAACTGTGAAGACACAGGAGTCCATTTCAACCGTGCAAAATCATTTTGGCTCACACACCGTAGGAGTCTTCAGATGTAGAAGTGTCCTGAAGTGTCTGCGTGCTGAAGATGTGAGTTGCTTGTTATGTCACTGGAGACTTGACCAACAACAGTCCCCTCCATGATGTTTTGATGTCTGTCAGCAGACAAATCAAGAGCCAAATAACATCTCATTAAATTGTTAGTGTTCAGTGTGCTGTGGGCAAATAAATTAAATCTGCTTTATAGATGGAATTAGAAATCATAGACTGTAAATAAGGAAAGGCTGAATGCACAAAAACAATAGGGAAAACCTCAGAAAGTACAACATTTGATCTATAATTTGTCATGCTGTGCACAACATGCTTCCTTCCACATAACACATAATCTGACCACTAGTCTAAATGAACAGCATACCCTACAGCATTTCATCTAAAGTATAACACAGACAAAGGTAATGACAACATAGAGGTCTTTGTGTGTAGACTCTAAAGCCTCTCTAATCCAAACTGCAGGGTAAACTAATGAGTACACAAAAAGAATATCAGAGAGGCACACACAAGAGCACTAATACACTTTATTCATACGGTAATGATCCCTATCATCGGAGGAGATTTGTTTTAGACCTGAACACCTTAAACAGCATCCTGCTGCCTCACA
>NW_024610798.1:0-1324 GCF_008729295.1 Plectropomus leopardus
AGTCACATTAATGTATATTATTTTTTTATAGACTGATTTAGAAAAGCGCATTTTGTGTGCAGAGCGGTATGAGTCTGACACTGTGCAAAAAATAATTATGTATAAAGATCAATGTTGCTGCTAATCATTGACATGTTCTAGGCTGTCATGACCAAAGCAGATAATAACAGATAATAATATTAACATTTTGAAAAGCCCATTTTGTGTGCAGAGCGACACGAGTGTGTGCAATATGACCGTAACCATGGTGACTAAAGAGCACATGTGCTTTATTATGACAGTAACTACTGAGAAAGCCTTAATTGAAACACCTAGGCAATGAGACAGCCTAAGAGGCTTTTTGCAACACTGCTTGATAAAACCCTCAGCTTAGGAAAATATTGCATAAGGGATCGACTGAAGTTTCTAACTTTGTAGTCCAAATCGATGGACACTCAGGGATCCTCATAGACCCCTGTGGACAAAAGGTGAATGTAGCTCCAGGGCTAAATGCAGTCTGAAAATCCTCAATAAAGAAGACAAAAGTCTGTCTCTTACAGTGTTTGTCTCATGTTTAAACCTTCAACTCTAAAGTTCCTTTTCAGCTCATCAAGTTTGCAAACTGAAAATAACATTGACTTTTTAAGAAGCCAAAAGAGACTATTCGTGGACTCCTGCGCAGCCGTACCTCCAAAATGAACCTTCAAAACAACCTGCTGTTTGGCAACAACCCCGCCAACAGAGTGAGCGAATTCATCTGAGGAGGAGAAAGAAAGAGATGGAGATCCTCCGAGACAGCGAGATGGAAAACAAGACATGAAGAGCGAAGGACAAACTGAGGAGGGGAAGAGACTGAGAGATGTGGGGGGAAAAAAGAAAGCAAAGAATATGAAGGCAGTGATATGAGTGACAGAAAATTGGGCAGAAAGAGACGTGATGGTGAGCTGAGACAGGAAATGAGAAATGGCTGCAGGCAGAAATAAACAAATGATGATAACAATTAATTAGGGTCTTTCCTGCAGGAAGTGCTATCATGTCAGCTAGCAAACAGAGCCGGCGGGACCCCGCTGATACCAACCGCCACCGCAGTTCACTGCAGCGGCTCTGAGGCTAATCACAGCCTCAACTCTATTAACTGCTTTCAATCCCATCTCATTTTACATTGGAGGCATTTAGCTGACACTCATTCGCAGCGACTTACAGCGAGTGAAGCGGAGCAGGAGGCTTTAAAGTCGTGGTTCATCGGCTTTACAAGTGAAGACGGCGAGGGTCAGAGCGGCGGCAACTACAGACCAAACAAGTATTCCTGAGGACACACGAGGCGATGTGTGTGCGTGATGGAGAG
>NW_024610799.1:0-2794 GCF_008729295.1 Plectropomus leopardus
GTAAGACCCAACAATGCAAGCAGAAATCAATTTTTAATCAGGCAGAGGTCGGTACACGTTAAATCACTCCATCTGGCAAAAAGTACAAAAATCCACCAGGTCAAGGCAAGCCCAGAAAAACATGAAGGTTGACTAAGAAAAAACAGGAGGAATAACAGGAATGCTGACACAAAGGAGCAGGAGAGGAGGAGAACACGCACACTAAATACTTTTGGGAAGTGGAGACAACGAGACGCAGGTGCAGCTCGTTGGGGCGGGGCAGGTAAACCCAGCGAGGAAAGGCAGCTTTATTTGTACAGCACATTTCGTACAACTGAAAGGGCAACATGCAGGACCACAGTTTGTTTCTGTGGTTGTTTTCCAGACTGCAGCTGAGAGCGGGCTGTCGTCTGCATACAGGGATTTCTGACAGTCACTTTTTCATTTTCTGGTAATTGGTAACTTTTCGTTAACTTCTTGCTAAATTTTGGGTTGTTTCTTGTTAAGCTGCGTATTACCTTTCCATATTTACAGAAGAAAGCAAACCAATTGATTTTTTGATTGATTTCAAAAGGTTAAGGCATGTGGGCAACCTGTCCCCGTCACCCAAATATTACAGCAGCTTTCCGTCGTTTTAACAAGGCGGATTTCCGTCAAGATCAAAACTTGAGCAATATTTTGGAAACGTGGATAAAACCTAAAGTGGAGCTGACTGTGTTTCCATTTTGTGATGTTCTGCGACTTTTCCTCTGATAACATCCCAGTTACCATGGTGATGGATATTCAAAACATCAGCTTCATTTCTATTGCAGCCACCTTTCTCAGAGTTATGTGATGCAATAACAGCTCTCGTAGCTGCTGCTGCATCATCACGTTTTTGCAATAAATGGGAGTTTTTGTTAAAATAAACTGACGTGTTTCCATTCAATTTTATGTTTGCAATTTCAGTTTGCACCATGCACAGTGAAGTATGAGGTGGAATAACTGTGACTATGTGGGATGGATTAGGGCCACATTTGGTCATGACCGTGTAGTGATCCGAGTGATTCTCTGCCTGCAGCATCTCTGTGAGAAAACACGGCGATGAGTCGGCCGGCTTTCACTCGTGTCTGTTTTTGAGAAAACACACAAATGAAGCTCCAGAGTTATGAAACATGAAATCAGGATGTTTACTTTGATGAGATTGTTCATGTGTATTTACAACAGATCCCCTTCTGTATCTTGTCTGAGCACGCAGGGTCATCGTGCAAATATCCCAAATATCCCAAATATAACGGAGGTCACACGGACAGTAGAGAGAAGGACGTGGGAACAGACAGAGGACAAGAAGAGAGTGATATTTAAGAAACAAAGATGGAGGATGAGAGGAGAGAGATGATGGAATATTTTATTCAAAAAAAGTCCAAAATTATATTATAAAATATATAAGAAACCTTTACTGAAATTGAAATTTAAAAAAATGTTATTAGCATATTTTAAAAATTAAATCAAACCCTTAAAGACAGAGAATGGCCAAAAGTCTGATTAACAAACATCCATCCTGTTTCCAGACTGAACTTTTTAAATATTGCTGCTTGATCAGCGATTTTGACGTCAGACGCCGACGTCAAAAGCCACCTCTGTGGCAGTATGATACTCCAGCGGGGGGTGTCAGCTTGAAATGTTGCAGATAACGTCCAAATGTTGGTCTAAAAAAACTAATTTTACGCAGGAGCCCCCTGTCTGCCTCGTGTATGAATGTTGATCCGAACCAAGATGTTTTTTTCTCAACACGTTCTCATCCCAAGTCATAACATGTTGCTTTGTGATGGACTTCTGCGTCTACATATTACGATCTGAGTATCCTTCTGTGTCTGCTGCTGACGTATTTACTTAATTTTGTGAAGCTTTTGCAACTTAAAAATGACAAAAGAAATGAGCTTGTTTTTTTCCAAGTGTTAGCCAACAAAGTTAATCTGAGTTAACTTTTGCCGATGACGATGACGGCTCTGTGAACTCTCTAAAACGCAGAAACATTGATTTAATTGAACAACTTCTTAGAGTGAAGTACATATCACAACATTTTAAGTAAATGTTACAACTAGATATAAAGTAAACATAAATTATGACATGTAATTAGTTTTTCAAGGAAATAATTTTGTTTTGTGTTTTTTCAAAGTAAAATCAACTTTTTCAGTTTTTACAGTTTATGTGCCGTTGCATTAAGATTTAATGTTTGAAAATGATCTGTAACAAACAAACATTTAACTGTTGATTCAATAACGTCATAACTTATTCTGCAATAGACCTGATGTGATGACTGAAAGCTTTGAAATCTGTGAATGCATCAACAGTAAATTTTGATATAAAAAACCAAACTGAGTAAAAACTGAACACGAGCAGGAACATAAAAACCAGCCGCAGAAACACAAAGAGAATCTGAAGAAACTCAGGCTTTAAAAACTTTATCAAACTGTCTGAGGACCCAAAACAAGCAACTGAAACCAACTTTTGCCAGGCTTTGTTGTTGTGTGTTGTTGAGACCAATGCGCACATGCACACAAGCACACACACACACACACACACACACACACACACACACACTACAGCACAACACAAAACCCAGCCAATATTCTGCTGTTCAGTGAATTCACAGAGACATGACAGCGTGTAGCTGGAGGTGTCAACATAATTACACAAGACCAGACACTTCTCACACACACACACACACACACACACACACACACACACAGCTCAGTTTAATTACATCTCAACAGTTGGCACTGTTTGTCTCCTCCACAGCGTGCTGCTGGTTACACAAAACACACACACACAC
>NW_024610800.1:0-1076 GCF_008729295.1 Plectropomus leopardus
ACTGAATCCCAACCATGGGAAATGAAGTGTGCTACCACGTGACGGTCTGTATTTTTTTGTTTCATTATATTATGTTTATGACAGGTGAATCTGACTTGAATTGTCAGTCCAGTTTCACCCACATATTTTATATTGCATTGTTTGCATTTAATTAAATAAACACAATTTTTAGTGTGGATATTTCCCTGACTGGCCGTTGTAAAAACGTTTTGAAGGGAGGAGTCATAAACATATTTAATTTGTTTAAAATAATTATAATCTATATCAATTTGGGAGGTCTTATATGGTTTGAGTTTGGCTCGGACTAAATGATCCCGTAAGTTTTTATTTTTTCTGTAAGCAGCGATTATTTTGATATCTAATTGAAGGTTATTTATATTAATAATATGCTCTAAATTATTTTTAATTATTTTCACTAATGATACAGATGATGGTGAGTAAGTTGTTACAAGGGGGAGGGCCGTAGTGACTGTGATGGGTTTGGTTTTCAGGTAAAGTCTGAAGCACTTCCTAAGAAAGGACCTGGAGTACCCTCTGCTGGACAAAGCGCGGAACAGCACTCTGGTGGAGGTGAGGAAATCCTCTTTTTGTGTGCAGATTCTATGGAATCTGAGAAGCTGTGATTTAATTAAGCCACTGAAGGTGTGTTTGGGGTGATGGCTGCTTTTATGTAAGAGTGCATGGGTGTCAGTTTCCTTGAAAAAAACTTTTATGTCCAATTTATGTTCCGTGGTAAATTTAGGTCCCTTAAATGTGGTCGTATCTAAAAAATCAATTGAATTATAATTAGTAGTGGCTTTTAATTTTATAGATGGATTATGATTATTTAGGGTATTTAAAAAATTATCGAATTCTCCAGCAGAGTGAGTCCAGACCCCCCATATATCATCTAAGTATCTAAAATAATATAAAGGTTTAATAATACATTTTTCTAGCGCTGCTGTTTCCCAGGCTGCCATAAATATGTCGGCATATGCCGGTGCAAATTTTTTGCCCATGGCCGTTCCCTTTATTTGGAGGTAGAATTTGCCGTTAAATTCAAAATCGTTTTTAGTTAAATTGATTTCTAATAATTT
>NW_024610801.1:0-3016 GCF_008729295.1 Plectropomus leopardus
GAACCGGCTCAGTGCCTCGTCTCCGGGATCTACAGCCTGATCCGGGCACCGGAGAGTCAAGGCGAGCAGAGCTGCTATCGGGACTGCTTCGAGGAGCCTGACTGTCACATGGCGGTGGTGACCCGGCCCCTCCGCGGCCCTCAACAGTGTCTGCTGGTCAACTGTCTGAACCAGGGACAACACGAGTACCCCCGAGATCGCGGCGTGCAGATCAGGGTTTACCCCAAGAGCACCATCAGCAGCGGTAAGATGGATTCGTATTTTCTCCTGGGTTTGGGGTTTTTAGGGTTTATTAGTCAGTTGTAATAAACATAAATGTGCTGACTGCTGTTTAATGTCTCTCCTCCACAGAGCGAAGAGCCTCCCTCACCAAGTTCATCCGTTCTGGCGATGACGAGACTCGTAAGAACAAACCTTAAACTACTTTAAGATGCCAGGAAGTTAATGAGAAAAAAGTGTCCGAGTGTCTCTGTCCAAAACCAGAGAAATATTCTTGACATTGGATACAGATTAAAATAGCATCGTTACCTTTGGGATTCATATACCTTACCTTTGGGAGGTTTCATATTGCTCTATATGAAATTGTGTGCATTCATATTTTTATGTATTTCACAGAAGTAAAACCATAAAATAACGAAAAACTGTTTTACAGACAAAGAAGTCTCCTGAACTGCAGCTGTCCCCAGCTGTTCCCATTCAGTTGAGGGGTTTTGTGAAAAAATTTAGATTGCCATTTTTTTCTTAAAAAGTTGCCAAAAAAATCAAGGAAAAAATATATATGTTCTTTAAAATATGCAAAAAAATGTTTAAAGAAAAAATGATAAATGACAGTTTTTTCTTTCTTTAAAAGTTGCCGAATTTTTTTGAAATTGCCAATTTATTTAAAGAAGAAACGTCCACAATGTTTAAAAAATGTATCAGATTTTTTCCTTAGAAATGACCCAAAAAATTAAGAAAAAAAAAGAAAATAAGTATTTTTTTTACTTAAAAAAACAGCCCAAAATTTTAAAGACAAAAAGGGCAAACTGGAGATTCAGCTCTATCTCAAGACACTAAACTTTTAATATTTGCATAACAAAAGTGGTTGAAAACATGCATTCATTCGTGTTTTCTGTAGATTCGGTTAATTTTTGTAAAAAGATATCTTAGCAACAGTAACTAAGGTGGGCGGGGCTATCCCCAACATAAAACTGATTGATGCAAAGTCACTGCAAATGAAAATAAGACAAATAAAAATTCTGATTTTGACAAAATAATTTTTTTGCCGTCTCTCGTTTGCCCTCCAGATCGATGTTTTGACATCATGCAGAACGGCAGCTGCCGGTCGGGAATTCCCAAATTCTTCTACAACAGCACCAGTTCCAGGTGTGAGCGGTTCTTCACTGGCTGCGGGTCCAACAGGAACACGTTCGATACCCAGCAGGCCTGTGATGCCCTCTGCAGTCAGAAATGTAAGAGACGTCCAGAATATTTTAGCGGGAAACTCTTCATGTCAGCCTTTTTGTCATTTCTCTGCCCGACGTTTTAAATCCAGCGCTGAGAGCAACGCACGACCTTCGGTCTGTGAATTAAACATGAGATCTGGTCTCTGCAGTTCTTTGCTATCGGCCGATGGAACGCGGTCAGAGACCCCCCCTTCGCTTCAGCGATCCCACAGACGACCTTGAAATCGGCCCTCCGAACTTCTTCTTCTACAACATTTCGAGTTCAAAGTGTGAGGCGTTTTACTTCAGAGGCAGCGCGTCCAACGGGAACATCTTCAGGACTGAGCGCGAGTGTGAGAGCTTCTGTGGCGGCGTTCAAGGTAACGGCAGCTCTTTAAAGGCGATTTCTGCCGATGCTGCGCTCGCTGTTCGCAGTCATGTGACCCTTTAAAAAAGGGGCAAATTCCCGAAAACATTGGTGAAAAAAAGAAAATGACCAACAAAAAAAAAATAAATAAAGGATGATTATTAGAAAGATATTTTTAAAAAATAAAACTCTATTGAGAATCCTATAGTTACAATAATTTTATATTTAAAATAATGTTTCATGTATATATATTTGTTCTAATTTTATATTTAGATTTGTTACAGAAAAAAACGCTCTGTTTGTCTCATTGTCACATCCAGCTCCTTCAGCCAGCCGACCTGCAGACTCAGGTGAGACCCGCCGGGCTGCACCTTTGTTCTCATGAGAACTCTGATAAATATGACAGCAGCTGTTCCTCCACACGGAGAAGGTCACTACATGTACTTTATTTTGTTCTGGTATTTGTATCACAACAGCGACACTGTTTATTCTGACTGCCTGAGGTTCAAAGTTAGAGGCCAAAAGTATATGGACACCTCATCCACAAAGGGCAACCAGAGCCCAAATTACATGTAGCCAGTAGAATTTATTTAATTTAACAGACAAATATGTCCAGACTTTAACCCTTTGACACCTGGATTGACATCACTTTGCTTGTGCTGCATGTGGACGCCTTTCACAGGTGAACCTTTGAGCACTGAGCACATTTTTTTATTTCTTTAAAACATATTAGAAAAAGGCAATGAGTATCCAGGAAAGAAATTAGTAAATTTAGATTTTTTTTTTTTTCCAAAAAGCTAGGGAAAAATTTCCAGAGAAGCACTGTCTATTTAATTATTACATTTTTAAAATTATTTTACAGACTCGTTAGAATTTTTAAGTGATTAAGGATTTTCCTGCTTTTTGGTTTTTTTTTCAACTTTCCCATTTTTTGTTTGTTTGTTTTTTTTTTTGGTTTTTTTTTTTGGAATATCCAATTCATTTTCTCGCATTTTTGTGAATAATTTTTCATAATTTCAGAGTCATTTTCTTCTGAAATTGCACGCTGCCTTTTTCCCGTTTTTTATAAAGAAAGTGAGTCAGTTTGCTCAAGTTTTAAAGGGATTTCAACCAGTGAAACAAACATGATGACACAGCTGATGTCTCTCTGTCTGTCTGTCTCTCTCTGTCTCTGTCTCTCTCTGTCTCTGTCTCTCTCTGTCTGTCTCTCTCTGTCTCTGTCTCT
>NW_024610802.1:0-2950 GCF_008729295.1 Plectropomus leopardus
CCCTATCATCTTCTTTCTTTCTCTCTAATCCTCCTCTCCTCCTTTTCTTCATCCTCCTTCATTCTCCTCCCTCCACTTCTCCTCTTCTTCCTCTCTCATCCTCTCCACCTCTGTCGATCTCTCGATCCCCTCTGCTCATCTCTCCTCTCTTCTCAACCTTCTCTTCTCATCTTCCCTCATCTTCTTTTCCTAAACTTCTCTTCCTCCTCTTCTTCTCTCTCTATTTCTCTCTTCTTTTCTCATCCTCCCCTCTACACTTCTCCTCTTCTTCCTCTCATCCTCTTCTCCTCTTGATCCCCTCTCCTTGTCTCTCCTCCCCTCTCAATCTCCTCCTCACATCCTCTCTCATCCTCTCATCCTTCTTTCCTCCTCTTATTTTCCTCTTCTCCTCTATCTTACACTCTCATTCTCCTCCTCTTCTTTTTTCATCCTCTTCTCTTTCACTTCTCTTCCTCTTCTCCTCTCTCAACCTCCTCCTCTTTCTTGATAGCTCTCTTCACCTTTATCTCTTTCCCTCTCCCCTCCTCTCTCACCCCCTCTCCTCTCCTCCTCTCTCCTTCTCCTCCTCCTGTGTTTTCTCCTCTTCCTCCTCAGTGTGCACCTCCCTCTGAAGGCTGCGTGACCTTTCTCCCTCTCTTCTCCGGCAGCATGTTGCAGTGAGAGACTGTGCAGGGCTGCAGTTCTCTGTGCAGACACATGGGGGTGCTGCAGTGCTGCAGAACTCTGCTGGACCCTTCCTTCCATAATGACTGTGAAAAGAACACAGCAGAACCAAACAATGAGGAACACATACATCAACACTCAGAGAGGAGATGGTATTGAGTGACTGTATATTACTCACAGTCAGACAGAAAGCTTCACTCTATCAGACAGCACTTTTATAGATTCAATAGTGCAGGTGCTTTAAGCACACCAAGGTTAGGAAATGTTCCACAGATGGATTCTTTTCAATTCAACCATGAAAACACTAACAGAGAAAAACGGCTGAAATAGATATTTGTGTTTTATTTGTCTTTCTCTTATAGCGTATCCTCAAATTCTTCCTATCTCTCTCTAACAGCACACATTTGATCTCAGTCAGTAGCCTTTGTGATCATTAGATACAGTAGAGTTTAGACACCATCTGCACCAACCCAATGACATTTGAATGACATGAACTTGTCACATGGTGCCGCTCTGTTAGTGATATCTGCATCTACTTATGACGTTTTAGGTATCCTTCTTCATAAGCTGTTTACGCATATGATGCAGCACGTCTTTATGTTTGCTCAGCATGAACCATCATAATGGTTAGGATTAGGCAGCAAAGTCATGGATGTTTAGGTTTAGGCAAAAGAGGCACATGGTGAGGTGGATGAATTTATACTTCCATGATATGTACAGACCTATAACCTACATATACTAATAATAATCGCCTATATATTATATAATACTGATATTTTATGATATTCAAATCAAAGTTTATAATTGAACCAGAACATGGAATGCAGGGCTGTGCATATCAGGGCTGCTCTCATATCAGGTGGCGGAGAAAACAAATGCACCTCCTGTGTCAGAAGCCAGCACCTGTAAAAATGTAACCACCTAGGCTGCTAGTATAATTACAATGTTGCAGAGATAATTTATTTCTCTTTAATAATAAATGATATCAACATGCTTTGGCTTGTCAGTGTTTAAAATAAAAGTTTCAGATGAAGAGCGGCAGTGGTGTTCAGCTTTCAGTCAGTCCCACAGAGCTAGGACGCTGTGATGGAGAGTGTATCCATGTAGGTTTCTCACATTTACTATACATTCTAAATGAGCAATATGTGGTTGCAAAAACTAAGATGTTAGAATATGGTCTAATAACAATTCTCCAACTCAGCCAGATCCATGCCGTCGTAAAGTCAGTCCATGCTGACTTAAACTAACGCACATAAAATGAGACCTGACATGAAATACGTCATCAGGGTGGGAGGGGTGAAGGTTAGATGGAGGGAAGTTTACCACAGTTCATCTGCACATACTACCCACAGTTTGATACAAAGCTGGTTGAAAATCGACATTGCATCCCTTTAAATCTTGGAGGTATAACAGTAATGACTCATGCAATTATAAGTGGTATTAATAGTTCATCATAGTGCTTTTTCTGTTTGTCAGCATCCCATAATATCTTGATGTTTTGTTTGTGTTTGGATAAATGTTGGCTCCATCATCATTGCATCAGATCAGCATAGAACAACTAGACATTTGCTTTCTACTGTTAATCCATTCAAACCCTCGGCCTGCCCACTGTGTGTCTGTGTGTGTGTGTGTGCTTGTGTGAACGTGTTTTTGTGTGTAAGTGCAATGAGGCCAAAAGGGGAGGAGCCACCAGCGAGGAGGGAAGTGTACGGAGGAATCAGCTAACCTGAGGCTGAGACGGAGGGATTCATTGGTAAGGAATGCCTGAGGGCGGGGTCAGAGGTCACCTTTAACAGGAAGATGGTTAAAGGTTAGTGAGGGGGTCGAAACTATAAAGAATGATGGTTTCCATGAGCGACTGTGTGTGTGTGTGTGTGAGAGTTTGCTATACTGGGGCTGTGACTCAACTCAGTGAGCGGAGGGTGGTGATTCCTCTGGCAAACTGTGACTAATGGGATGTGTGTGTGTGTGTGTTTGTGTGCGTGTGGACCTTGAGTTTCCAGGGTCGCCCCCATTAACAGCAAGCAGCAGAGCCCTCCAGGTAAGCAAGGTCTACCCATAGGGTTACTCATGGCCCAAATGGATGTGACAAGACTCTGTGTGTGTGTGTGTGTGTGTTGTTACCTTCTTCTGAGCCGTGATGGATGAATGGATGTACGATCTGAAGAACTTTTGAAGCAGTTTGTTTCTGCATGTAAATAGGAGAGGAGACTGATTGGCCTGAGGCTGCCGCTGTCAGACAGGCTGACTGACACACACACACACACACACACACACACACACACAC
>NW_024610803.1:0-1920 GCF_008729295.1 Plectropomus leopardus
ATGCTGTTTTATGCACTCTGGTACCTGATGTCTACTTAAACTACAAGGGCACCAAATTGATTATTGATTTAACCTCAAAACTGTGAGCCATTTCTGCGCTCTTCCCTCGTCTGTTCCCTGCAGAACGTAAGTGCCGCTGCTTTTAATTATACTCTGGCCACCACATTTAATTATAGTGTTCATTCTGACGGCGGTGAAATAATTTTTAGGGCAAATCAGCGACACAAAATCCTGAAATACTCTCTGAGGAACAGTGAGAGTCTGCGGTGCTCCGTGGAGAATTCATCCTGACATTATCATAATTTATGGCATTTTTCATCTCCTTAGAGCAATACAGCAACATACTACTCCTCTAGTCGATTATATTAAATAGCATCCTTTATTTCACAAGTGCTTTATGCTTTAATGTGTTTATACACCTCGAGACTATAAAGCACAAAGCCTTTCTCCTTCAACGGTTGAGTGATAATCAGTCCAAATAAGGCAAATCTGTCCTCACTTGACTTTTCACAGAGGAAACTCTTTCACATTTCTTCAGAGAGCTGTCTGAGCAGCCACACACTGCAAGAAATATCAACTGTGAAAGGCCATTCAAGCTAAAATTTGACTTTTAGATTTGCCAAGGTGATGGTCCAAGGCACTGGGGTGTCATTTACTCTGATTTTCTTTGGAGGAAGTTGAAAGTTTCGGCTTTGAGTTTGAATTTTAGCTCCTTATTCTGCTTGTGATATTTATTCTAAAATGCATTACATCCTGTATATGAGGGGTAGGAAAATAGACTAAATCAACTTATTTCTTGTGTGTATCCTGATAAAGCAATCTCTTAAAGGGACAGTTCACCCTGAAATTGATGTACATATGTTTCCTGTAGTGCTGTTTTTCAGAGTAAAGTGTTGTGAGTTGCTGATTGTTGGTGATATCAGCCGTAGAGATGTCTGATTTCTCTCCAGTATAATTCAACTAGATGGCACTTGGCTTGTGGTGCTCAAAAGGGGGAAAAAAAAGAAAAAAAAACAAACAATAAAAAAATAAAAATAAATAAAATAAAATAAAAAACTCAACAGCTATCTCTCCAGAAATCATGATGTGGTTGCTCAAAATAATCTGCAGACTTTATTGTGAGCAGTTTCATGTAGGAAATGTTTCACACTGACTGTTATTCTTTATATATATCACAGTGACACAAGCCTCCTTATGTACATGTATGCTATAAAAACACAGAGGAAGTAAAGCAGAAGGCTTCCTTTATATTGGTTTGGCCTTTAAAGGTGGATATTGAATTAAAAAGAGGTTCTCGCTGTGGTGAGGATTCGTGAAGTGCTTGTGATAGACTTTGCCCTTTGCCCCTCTGTGAGGGCAGGGGGCGGTTTTTATGATTCAGTAAAGGTTGTGTGTTAAGGTCACAGCAGAGCTAACGGGGGCATTTGGTTTGAGGTCGAGGGGTACTTGGGCAACAGGTTGGGGGACTTTGGCTGCCCCCCCCCCGACACAGGTATTTCTCCAAACACAAGGACAGTGATTTGGTTTCAGTTTTACTGCAATTTAAACCAGCTATAGAGTGACCATCACAAGCTGCTATGACCAGCTAAACCATCAAAAATGATCCAAAAACATACCTTAAACTGGTCAAACAAGCTGGTCGACCAGCTTAACCATTTTAAGGCTGGAGATATAGTTGCTGTCAATGACACATACGTGTATGATGGCTGTCATGCATCCCGTCAGTTTGGTGCATTGGTTTGGTGCATCAGCTGTGCACGTCCTAAAAAACTAAGTACATATATAGCCAGCAGGGGCAATGTTGAGGCAGAGTGGATGTGACGGAGTAAACATGGCAGCTGGGATTACAAATGGCGAAAAGCACACAAGAAACGTAATCGACATTGTCCAACTGGCTTCATTTAGAGGCCTTATGTACCA
>NW_024610804.1:0-4161 GCF_008729295.1 Plectropomus leopardus
TGATCGAATATAAATCAATATTATGTTTCTGCGCTGCTTATTTCTCACCTAAAATGTTCTCAGAAATGTGTTTTAATGCCCCATTTTGCAGAGAATTTGTGAACAGGAAGTGGGCGCCACACTACTTGCTACGTGATAAAAACAGTGGTCGAAAAACAAATGAAACCGTGAAACTAAGCAGTGCAGATTAAATATAAACCAAAATTCTGTGACTGCGGTGCATATTTCTTCCCTCAAATGTTTTCAGAAACATGATTTAGCTTGTCTTATCTTCCCATTTAACCGCCTTTATTTTTTTTGCGTTATTTCATCATTATTATTATTATTTCGCCGGCCACAATTGTTTCACATGGACCGTTTCACATTACGTAAGGCACGTGTGCATAGCATTCTGGTAGTTTTCTACCTCTCGAGCAAAAGCGTCCTTTTCCTCAGTTTTAGGACTGATTTCGAAGGTATTTAAGTATTTCTACTGCATAGACTGCTTAATTTTATGTGAAGGCCTTCTTTATACGTGTGAAATCCTTTTTTAAGTGATTGACACTGAATGATGGAGGTAGAGAGAGAGAGGGAGAGAGGTAGGAAGTGATGCCTTTGTGGTGAGTCACCTTGAGAAGGGTGAATACTGGGAAAGATGGAGGACTGGAGGAATGCCACAGAGAGATGCTGGGATGTTGCTCATGTGCAGTGATGACACACAGGAAGGAGCAACGGAGCTTTGGGAGAAATATGAAAAGCCGAACACTTTGATACAGAAAGAGAAAAAAAAGATCTACAAGGATGAATGCATCTGCTGGTATCCCACAATGCATTTGGTGTGGAAGCATTAGGAAGAGAGCCAATCGCTGTGGAGGATAGATGGTGTGTGTGTGTGTGTGTGTGTGTGTGTGTGTGTGTCAGGCAGCTCTCCTTTGGCTGCTTTCATTAATGGTGTGTAATCCATACATGATGAAACTGATGCTTTTCACAGTGGCTTTTTATATAAAGTTTTTTTTTGTATCAGTCTTGATAATATCTGTCTTTTCTGTAGCTCACTAAAATCTGTGCACAGAATCATGCATCAGTATATGTGACTATCCTTTATGCGCTAAAAATACATCTCAGATTTAAAAACGTAATACTGTAAATTATGCTTATGAATAACTTCATAATCCACCTTGAGTGGTTAAGCAGGTATCATTTTTAAAATTATAGGAAGCCAGCATTAGAGTCATATCTTTCCATTAGTGAAACCAGTTGTTGGTTCATTGGTTTGTGGGTTTACGTTGTGCAAATTAATGATCACCAGTGTTTGGTTGAGCCAGTTTTTACTTTTTTCAGTGCATAATCCACATTCAATGTGTGGTTGCTAATAATGAGTCTTCTTTCTTAACGGTTATTTCGTAGGTCGATTATAAAAGCTTATAAAAGACAGATGCTGAATTTTAAATGTAATCTCTTGAAACGGTTGAGCTGCAGGCTTAACCGAACCGAGACTATCCATTGCAACAAATATTAAATCACATAAAATGACTTTTGGTGCTGATTACAGGAAGACTATACTCTGCAGGAATAATATTTTAGTGTTTTTAAACACAACATTCAAACTACGCCATTGCTAAGAAAGTGTGTTTTTCACCAGCTTATAATGCCAGGCGCTCTACAGGAAACGCCCAGCTGGGAGCGTTTGAGAGCACTTTGGAGGTACAGCGTTTCTCCTGGTTGCTTTGATACAGAGTATCTGCTAAAGTAAACACGTTGGCACAAGGTAGAGTATTTGCTTTGGAAAAAGGGAAGGTTGAAGCATGCAGGGAGAGAGACTATGTGGTTTCATGGGAGGAAACATATATTGATCTATATACAGTATATGAACATATTTCTCCTCCATTGTTGTTGTTTAGCACCTGCACATGTAAGATGTGGTTTGTCTTTGTGGTATTTGTCCCTTCTCCACTGTGATTGGACAGTGATGAGCACAGTGTTTTACCCCAACAATGGTAATCTGTTGAGTTGCTTTTGTTTTTTTTAGAAAAAATCTGTATAGTTCACCTTTAAAACACTCAAGACTCAACAACACACAAAGACTCCCATTGTGTTGCACTTCAGGCATCTCTGTACATAATAATCTGCTTGTGTTTTACTGTGCACAGGATTTTAGTAAGAAATAAAAAAAAACAATCACTGGGGGTTTAAGTTGATGGTGCCCTCAGCACTCCGATGGTAATGCATATGCAGCTTCAGAGAATTTTCAAGCACTAACTCAGTTCAAAGTGCATCACATAAGGATGCATTAAAATGACATTTAAATGAATGCACGCAGGCACAATGCTGGTGCATGCACAGTAATCTTACTGCCATTTGTTTATGAGATTTGGCTGATATTCATAGATTAAAGCGGAGTTATAGCGACTAGAATAATGGCATACTAAACTAGTTAGATATTATAGGAATGACATTTTTCTGTGGACTAACCAGGAAATTAGCGTTTTGCTTTTTCAAAAGGTTACACTCTCGAACCCAGTTTCAAAAGTTTGCGTTTTCAGGATCCCAAAACACTGTTGTCATGTGAATGCATGATATGTGATGCACAAAACTTCTGTTGTCAAATCGTGACAAAAGTCTAACGTTTCATACAAGAACCGTTGCTATGTAAACGGCCCGCAAGACTTGAAACCATTTTTTCAATTGAAGTATGTGTAAAGAGTCGCCTTTTTGAAAATAACTCAAATAAAGGTGAGATTCTCTATCCAGTGGTGGGGTTTTTTTTTGTTAGTTTTTTTTAATATCATAGATAAGCAAATGTATATGGTAGGACAATCATCAACGTTTCATATCACAATATACATTAAAGCAGGTAGATTGCTGCAGCCCCAATTGTCACAAATAAACACCACTTTAGGGACTAAAAAGCTATTTTTATTGTTAGCTATTCTATAAAAAAATACAGTCGTGTGGCTGTAAAGCTGAGTTCAGCATGTCTTGATGTGATGACACATACAAGCTTTAGAGTTTGTTAGTTGGGTATTTATTGACAAACTTTATGTCTGAAAACCAAAAATTTTGTTAACCACAGACCTTATTTAAGATCTCTAACCAAAACCCATTGTCTCTGAGCCGAGGAAACCGTTCGTGCTAAAATGCTAACTCATTTCCAGTTTTTAGGACTCAGTACTGGTTTTCTCTAAAGCAGTCACTGTAGTTGGAGGGCACTGCTGTGTAGTTCATTATTACATTTGTAATGTAGTTACACCATACATGCTCTCGTGGCCATAGACTCTGTTGCATAATTGTTTCAGTTTGTCAATAATTAATCAATACTGACTCTCAATCTCCTGTCCCTTAATAGTTTCCATCTGTGAGTAAGTTTGTGTAGAATAGTTTTGATCCATACCACTGCAATTCACTCATTAGGTTTTTCCAATGCCACGGATTCGGTTCGATGTTTAATGTATTTCCTGGAATGCACTGTGAGGTCGCTTTGACATCACTTCCTTTATGCCAGGTGTGAAGGATACTCATAGTTTTCTGTGCTTTCTGCAGCAGAAGTGACAGAGAGGAGGAGAGAACACACTGATCAGTTGCTCTGTACGAACATTAGAGCACTATTACGTAACACACCTTCACATTAAGTACATCATTAAAAAAAATTCAATGCTTCTCCCTCCCCCACAGTTGGTTTCAATTATTTAGATGGGCCCACCGGATTGGATGTTGCTAGGAAACCTTACTTCCCCCATCTATCAACCCATTGGAAGTAGATGCCGTCAGTCTGTCAACAACTGCCATTTTCTATTACATTCTCAGACATGCTGGACCACAGTGAGGTGACACACTGCTAAATGGTGGGAAACAGCACAAAAAATGTGGTGTTTTTTTTTCTAAATGTACTCTGACAGCCATCCAAGCCTCAAACTGTTCAAATATTTTATCAAATCAAAAACAAATCAAACTGATGGCTTATCTTACTGTAGATTATATCCGCATTTGTCTCTAGAAACACATGTACTGAGTTAAAACACAACGTCATGGTTCAGACTCCTGATTAAACCTCAGTACAGATGAGTAGATCAGAGCAGAGGAGAGCAGAGAAACAGATGGGCAGCCCGGAGGGAGGAGAATGTAAACAAAGTGGGAGGGTGGAGGGAGGGGTAGATGATGGAGGACCCCTCTAACGGTTTGTGT
>NW_024610805.1:0-1771 GCF_008729295.1 Plectropomus leopardus
TTTAAAATAATAATATCCCCCCTTTTTTTCAAAACTAATTTTCAGGTAAATTTGTTTGTCACCTGTTACTTATTTCTTGCAATTTGTGGGACATTAATTGCTGAGCTGGTCAATGCCCTTTTCCCCTTGGTATCGAAAAAAAAATCAATCCAGTTTGCTCAGGGTTCAAAGGGTTAAAGAAATTGTTCATCCCAAAAAATTGTACATACCAGTGGTATGCCAACAAAATTTTGAAAAAAAAAAAACAACAGAACTTTTCTACAAACCACAGATAGGAAACTTTTGTGTGGTGTGTTTTTTAGCAAATCTGTTGAAAGTTTATCTTCTCAACAATGCTATGGCTGGTTTTTGGTACAAAACAAACTCGGTTACTGTTAGAAAAAGATCATGTTTTGGATTTAGATACCACGATATGTTCTCATCCCAAGTTGTCACATGATGCCGCTTTGCAGTAGACTTTTGCATCCACATATCACGCTCTAGGTATCCTTCATCTGCTATTATGTGGTTATGTTTAGGCAACAAAAGCACATGGCAACCAGCGCAGGGACATCAGCAAACACACATATTGGCTCAGGTGGTTAGGATTAGGAGAAGGAGGCATACGGTAGGTTATAGAAAAAAACATCATCATCTTCATCTGCATGAAAGTCTGGGGTTTGTTGGATCAGTCTCCCTCCTGCCCTATAGGTGCCCTCACACTCCCCACGTTGTCTTGTTACCAGCAGTGTTTCAGCCTGCTTCCAGTCTGTGGTGTAACACGCAGACACAGCCACGTTCTTAACTGACGCTATCCAGTGGCATATCATGTGAGTCAAGGTGGCTTTTGGCGTCAGAATCATACGCCAAAATCACTTTCGAAGTGGCGGTATTTAATGACTTCAGAATGAGAACAGGCTGCCAATGAAAGCTCATTAATCTTAAATCTTAAAGCTTTTTACCAGGTCTTTGGGTTTTTCACAGCACAGCGATTGGTGGTTCGCCTCCTGATGCTGCACCTGTTCCTGATTGGATGCTGTGGCCGACTCACTGCTTTCATTGGCTGTATGGAGTCACCTAAAGGAGGAAAGAAACTGTTTTAAAAAGTGGACTAGAAAGAGGGTTTCCATTAACCCTCAAATTGTGCAAATTGAAATTGTGAAGAGAAAATAATGCCTCATGGAAAACATGTCAATTCTCATCATTTTCCATTTACCACAAAACGTGTTATTTCAGGAGATTTGAAAAGCCATACTTGGGAAAATGGCAATGGAAACACTTTTTAGTCTTATCTAGGTCACATGATGCTATGAGGTCACATGACGCTATGTCTATGTGCTCGTCAGTAGGAACTGGCTCCTTCATGATGCAGCAGGAGCTACAAGAGCTGTTACTGCATCACATAACTCTGAGAAAGTTGAGCAGATCATCTGGAAGTTTTGAATCCACAATTCCTCTGTGAAATCGTGGACTACTTCTCCCAGAAATCCCTCATACGTGTCCGCTCCCACGTATAAGGGGCTCGCCTTTCCATCATGGCTCCATAACACGCCTACGTGGCCTTGGATTGGAAATAATGACGGCTAGTTTGGTGGCTGCAATAGAAATAAAGCTGCTGATGTTTTGAACATCCATCGCCATGGTAACTGGGATGTTATCGCCAGAGGAGAAGCTGCAAAACATCAGTCAGTGGAGACGCAGTCATCTCCACAATTGTGTTTACGAAAATATTGCTTACGTTTTGCGCAAATCTGTGATGGAAACCCAGCCAGAGATGAAAATTTTCTGCAAA
>NW_024610806.1:0-1154 GCF_008729295.1 Plectropomus leopardus
AGTCTTTAAAGACTCATTTATTTCTTTAGAAATGTGAAATATTTTATTTAAAAAATCTATGTTTTTGTGTTTGAAATTTTAATCCGAAGCGTACAAAAGCTGTCAGATAAATGCAGCTCAGAAAAAGTTCAGAATTTCTCTCTGAGTTGTGAGGAAATAAAAATATGAAGCTGCATGAAACTGAACTTGTGTCTCTCAACAGGCTAAAAGATGATTTCTGTACTCATCAATATTTCATTAATATTCCTGATAACTGAAGATATAAAGTAAAGAAGCCCTGCAGGGGTTAAATGACAGACTTTTGTTTTGACACTGACAGTTCTTCCTTTTCGGGCTGAATCCAGTTCTACCAGTTTCACCAGTTTGATCACATTTTCCTCGCGTCTTTTGTCTCCCGTGAACTGATTCTCTGTGTGACGATGCCGTTCACACTTCCTCTTTACGTTCCTCCTGTTTCTGTGTGAAGTTTTGGATTTTGTTGTTGGTTTTTTGTTTTATTTTTTTCTGATGCTGCGTATTTTCTTCTTGATTATTTTTTTCTTGCTCCCATATTGATCAGATCTTATTATTTCTGTTATTATTGTTTTTATTTATGCTGATTTTTTTTTTTTTTTTTTTTGTCTGTAGACGAAATATGTCTTGGAAATATTGATCCTATTAAACTTAAAGCCGATATCGGGCTGAATGATAAAACGATAACGATATCAATCGCAATATAACTTTTCCTTGATTGAAATATGAGATGTAGTCCATCGAATGCATTCTGACCATGTCCACTAAGCTCTCAGTCTCCGTCAGTGTCTCTGAATGTCCACTCCGCTCTCATTGTCCTTCAGGTGATCTCAGTCTCTTCTAGGACACCAAAATGTCTCGATCCGGTCCTGATTCTGTCATTTATCAGCGTGCTCGCTGCTCACAGTAACCACTGAACACCGGAGTAAGAGGCCACCGTCTCCACCCTCCGTCCTCCTGCTCAAGGACATGATGAGGGGACATGATGAGAGGACATGATGAGAAGACATGATGAGAGGACATGATGAGAGGACATGATGAGAGGACATGATTAGAGGACATGATGAGGGGACATGATTAGAGGACATGATGAGAGGACATGATGAGGGGACATGATGAGAGGACATGATGAGAGGACATGA
>NW_024610808.1:0-1025 GCF_008729295.1 Plectropomus leopardus
AAAAAAAAATTATATATAGTATTTAACAATTATATATGAGGTAAACATAACCTAAGATTTGTAGTTATATGAACTTTTCAAGGCAATTGGTTTCCAAGATTTTTTTAAAGTAAGATCAGATTTTACAGCGTATGACAGTCTGTGATCTGTAATCTTTTTGCAGGCGTTGATGTACAAAACTCTGATGAAGCTGAGCAACGCTGTAAGTCATAAATCACTTTATGTTAATCTTTTGAAACAGCTCCGCTCCTTAAAACCGACCATTTTTCTCTCCAAAGGGAGTTCCAGAGCAGATCCTCCTGGAGGATCGGTTGCTGTGCGTGGAGATTTCCGAAGCGTCTCTGGACGTCATCAGGGTGGTCGTAGATGCGGTGATGTCCATCGACACCTTTGTTGGCTTTCTGCCGCTCGCCAACAGGGTACAACAACGCAAACATCTGATTTTTACATTTTCCAGTGTTGAGGGAACTGCCCTGATATGATCTGTAACTTCACATCTGCTCTCTCCAGGCGGGTTTCCATCACAGATTTGTGCAAAACTTGAGCGATATTTTTGCAATGACGAGAAAACATAATTGTCGCGTTTCCACTGAGTGATGTTATGCAACTTCTCCTCTCGCGATAACATCTCAGTAACCATGGAAACCCGCCCTCTTTCGTTTTTGTCTCATCACTTTCATCATCTCTCCCTCCTCAACGTTTTTGTCGCTCTGCCTCAGATATGCATCGAGATGGCCGACTCCAGCGGTGTGACCAAGGTGGTGGAGAAATACAAAACTTTCTCACCGGACTCTTTTCAAAAGGGCACAACTTGGTATGAACGTGTCCTTTTAAAAATTCAAATTCAAAATCCACCACCGTCACACCCAAAACTGACCAACTCCTTCTTTTTCTCTCTGCAGGAGAAAAGTTAAACGTTTCGAGAGGTGAGTGTATCACTTTTCTCGTCTGGTTAAAAGAGAGAAAAGAGGTGGTTAAGTTGTAATGTAAAGAAGTTACTATATTGGTCAAGTTATTAAATTATT
>NW_024610809.1:0-2659 GCF_008729295.1 Plectropomus leopardus
ACAAACACACACACTGGTCTGAATTTAGCGAATTGAGAAATGGGTTTCTATCACACAGTTCCTCTGAGAATAACCACTCCAACTTAAATGATTCCTACTTTAGTGCCAGTGAGAATCCATCCTTTTCTGTCTGACTGCCACCGATTAACACAGAATCCCTCAGCAGTGACCAACAATGTGTCTGTTACATCATTTAAAGAATCCAGTCAAATATATACAACTATCGCATTTATGTCTTTGACCTTAGTTTAGGATCCAAGAATCTCTAGTGACTGTGACTGAAGGATTTACACAAAAATTTAAATCAATCAACAAACTGATCAATCTGCTTTCAACAAAACTGTTAAAATTGAAAGTAATAAAGTATGAAATTAGACTTTATTTGTCTTCAACCGTGTTAATGACAAAAAGTGCATAGAATATGTAATGTGTTTGCCATGTTCATATCTGTTGAGGATCTTATTGAAAAACCCTGGAGCTCTGATTCAGAAATGATAATGATAATCTTTTTAATGCTGATGCAGGTGTGCTGTAAAGCATATTTAAGCATGTTCTAAAAGTCTTGTGGAGACTACTTGTTGTATATAACCCATCACCGCAGTCTAAAGTAGAATTAAATTAGTCAGGGTGTGTGCTGCAGAGCACTGCGAGTGTGTGACCCATATGTGTAAGTGCAGACAACACTAAAGCTGTGGAGAAGTAAAAAAGTGCATGTACAAAATGTGTTCATGACACCAGCATGGTCTTTGCATAGACAGTTTTACTCTTGAAATACAAATAGATACACTGCAGAGGAGAGACTCTGATCCCTTTTTTGATCCAACTGACGCTAGGATCGCTCTTTAAAACGAAAATGTGTTATCAATAGGTATCAATCCACTCACTCCTATGATGTCCCACTAAATTTTCTATCGTCTCCACTCTCTTCTGATTCGGCTGCCCCCTTTCAGCTCGCTGGTATTGGACCTTTATTATTCATACAGTCTATGATATAGATGAAATCACAATGTTTATTTACAAACCCCAGTTCTTGCAAATCCTTTTCAACCTATATTCAATTGAATACACTACAAAGACAGGATATTAAAGTTCGAACTGATAAACTTTATTTTTTGCAAATAATTTATTTTTTGCAAATATTCACTTATTTTGAATTTGATGCCTGCAAAATGTTCCAAAGAAGCTGGAACAGGGGCAACAAAAGACTGGGTAAATTGAGGAATGCTCAAAAAACACCTGATTGGAACAGTCCACAGGTGAACAGATTCATTGGAAACAGGTGAGTGTCATGATTGGGTATAAAAGGAGCATCCCCGATAGGCTCAGTTGTTCACGAGCAAGGATAGGCCGAGGTTCAGCACTTTTTGAACAACTGCATGAACAAAGTACAATTGCAAGGAATTTAAGGATTTCATCATCTACAGTCCATAACATCATCAAAAGATTCAGAGAATCCGGAGAAATCTCTGCACGTAAGCAGCAAGGCCAAAAACCAACACTGAATGCCCGTGACCTTCGATCCCTCAGGCGGCACTGCATTAAAAACCAACATCATGCTCTAAAGGATATTACCACGTGGGCTCAGGAACACTTCGGAAAACCACTGTCAGTAAACACAGTTCGTCACAACTTCTCCAAGTGCAAGTTAAAACTCTACCATGTAAAGCGAGAGCCATATATCTACAACACCCAGAAACGCAGCAGGCTTCTCTGGGCCCGAGCTCATCTGAGATGGACTGATGCAAAGTGGAAGGGTATGCTGTAGTCTGACGAGTCAACATTTCAAATTGTCTTTGGAAATCATTGACGTTGTGTCCTACGGGCCAAAGAGGAAAAGGACCATCCAGACTGTTAACAGTGCAAAGTTCAAAAGCCAGCATCTGTGATCGTATCGGGGTGTGTTTGTGCTCATGGCATGGGTAACTTGCACATCTGTGAGGGCACCATTAATGCTGAAAGCTACATACAGGTTTGGGAGCAACAAATGCTGCCATCCAAGCAACGTCTTTTTCAGGGACGTCCCTGCTTATTTCAGCTGCTTATTTATTCTGTTTTTATTTACATTTTACACAACATCCCAAATTCATTGGTTTTGGGGTTTGTACAATAACTGCGGGATGGAAAACCACTGCATCATGTGCATGTAATCATATGGTACTGAGCAAACTCTGCCTTGATTAGTTTTAAGCCACTTAAAAAAGACTCCGAAAAAAATCAATACCAGTTCAAGTGTATTCTATATTTGGAATATTGCCACTGATTGACCTTGCTGTAGACAGACAGCCCTTACTGACGGGGATTTGAAGCCATTGCATCAAAAACACCAGACTACAGTGAAACGGCAGAGCTGTTAGTCTACTGCTGCCTCAATCAGCTTTTGTGTTAGGTAAAGCAGAGCAAATATTTTAATGGGTGTACACTTAAACAGATATTTATTTTTTCAATGTGTCTAAAATCAGTTTTGCTGCAGCCCCATCCACAGCAGTATATTGCTTAGCTTTCTTCCATGGCATGTAGTGGGACTTTTGCCAGAGGAGGAGGGTGGCTGGATTGTGATTTGTTTATTTAAAATGAAATAGAAAATACTACAATTTAAAGATGTATGTCCCTAACCTAAGCCACAATTGGAAGTACAAGTCCCTCCTCAGTGCTTAAATAT
>NW_024610810.1:0-2198 GCF_008729295.1 Plectropomus leopardus
TTTTTTTAGCCACTGAGACACTTGATAAATATAGGCCCAGATGTCTCAGGAGTTTTTGTGCCTACATTATTTAACTCTATTACATGTTCTTACTGTGTAAAAATAGGTTGCTATGTAAAATCTATGTATACAAATTCTGTGTGTTTGCGTGTACCTCACATGCAAACACACAGCTTTCATCTCTCGTTGACAACTGTGTCACAGCGGAGGCATCATTAGGAGGCGTACTGTGACAGTCTCAGTCAGAGGTGATGTCATCACAGCGCGACCTATGAGGGCGAGGGCACTGCGATCGGGTCAGGCTGTCTGTGCTGATGTGTGGCTGAGGGACTGGATGTGTTGCTGGAGGTGTGAGGTGTGTGTCAGTGGGTGTCGCCTCCAATATCTCCCTCACCTTTAATCAGCCACATTAGTTTTGAGTGTGAGTTGATATGCGCGCTGACAACACACTCCCACACACACACACACAGACACACTGAGGTAAAGTAGGCTACAGCAGAGCTTCCTGAGTAAGCTATCAGTGCTGATGCTCGCTCGGTATTCAGGTTGGTAATTTAGCCCTGCATGCTTGAAATTGAAACATTTAAACAGAGAACAGTAATGTCATCAAATGTCATTTGTGTCATGGCAACCGGCAGGGAGATAAAATGTCATCTTGTCTGAGAATGAATATTTCTGCGGGGTCGGAGAACCCATTTATTAAAATCAGGGCGCCGGTGCCCCTCTGTGCTAAAGAGACAGCATTCCCTGTCATGTTTCACAGTGACCCTCCAGCTTGACATTTTGATTTGTCTCATTTTGTCCTTTCCAGTTTTCTCTCAGAGTGACAGAACGCATGCCTGTATGTGTGTGTGTGTGTGTGTGTGCATGTGTGTGTGTGTATGTGTGTGTGTGTTTAAGTGCACTAGACTAAAAGCCGCCCATCCTAAAAGGCAACACAAAGTGAATGTCAGAAATGTCAGGACGTCATCATGGCCGCTGGTGACACGGGGGATTGGCAGATGTATCCTTGTCCTCACTGCAAACTTGACTCTCATGATGTTTGATCTCTTTCCTCACTGCTTCTCTGTGGAGACTCTGAAGCTGAGACGTCTTGAAGACGGCACTGGAGAGATGGAGAAAATATCGACTCCAAAATGCTCTTTTCAAAGCGCATTTCTCCGTGTCTACACGCATTTCAGCAATCCATCATTTGCAGACAACAGCTGTAGGAAGAATGTCAATGTGATATTATGCAAATGTATTCAGTAGAATATCACAAACATTCATGGATGCGGTGCATTGCCGAATGTGAATTTTATGTGCTTTGACACTGTGCTGAATAACTAATGATGTGGGACTGACCTGTTTGCTCGAATGCCTGCCTAAAAAAAAAAAAAAAAAAAACTGCACTCTAAGCTGCAGAGTGAGAGGAGAGAGCGGCAGCAGACTTTCCCACTTTATTTGATCAAACCCGTAACTTACTGTCAAAGCAAATGCATTCATTTTGAAAGGGAAGGCAAAAAGGCTTTCAGACCAGTTCTGACTGTTATGGGCTTTGTGGAGGGCTGACAAACACACACACCTATTTTTTTGGGGCAGAGGCTGCTGATGCAGGACAATTTGAGCTGATATTGACTTTCTTGAAGTTAAATTTTATTTGCTCTTAAAAAAAATGAACATTTAGAAGGAAGCAATGCAATTCCTCCTTCTTTCTCTTACAATTTAATCATTTAATTAATAAGGAATAAAATGCACCATTATATAATACAGTACATTCAGGGGTTTCACGAGCATTTTAGCTGTTTTATACAGCCCGTTCTCATTCCAAATTCGTCAAATGCCAGCAGTTGCCGTCAGACTAAAAAGCGGTCAGACGGAGCCATTCGCCACGGCACGGCCTGATGTTGAGTTGTGTTGAGAATGTACAGAACCTTTGGTGTCCTTGTAATTGCTGGATGGCGTCAGGTTGAAACTCTGCTGGTAAGGACAGAGCACAAAGGTCTGGTGGGCAGGAAGGGGAATAGGGTCCAGCTGAAGACGGCAGACGCATGGGTAAGAATGCACATAAAATATGATTATTTTAATTATAATATGATTGTTATTGTGATTTAATTCAAATGTGATTATTCAGCGGTATGCATTCACTTTTCGGATGTCTTCACGATTTTTGGGAAGTTTGTTCATTGTAAATAGTTTTATTTTTTGTGTATTTTAAT
>NW_024610811.1:0-1283 GCF_008729295.1 Plectropomus leopardus
ATAAAATATTTTGATGATTTAGATTTTTTTGTTTGTTTATTTATTTGTTTTGTTTTCTTTGAAATTTTGTGGTAATTTTTTCAAAGGAAAGTTGTCCTTATAACATTTTTGCCAATCTTTTAAGAAAACATTTTGGTGATTTTTTTTTCCTTTAAAGTTTTGGGGGATTTTGAAGAAAGCACTATTATTATGTTTTCGTTTTTTTCTTTTAAAGAGTTTTAAAGAGAACATTTTGGTGACTTTTTTTTCTTATTAAATTTGTGATGATTTTTAAAGAACCCTCAGCCGCAGGTTTGGATGGAAATAAACGGTCCAAAATCAGGTTTGTAAATAAGAGCGGACTCCGTTTGTGTTGGTGGGAACGAGGTCTGTGTCTGCTGATGGGTGGTTGTGGTGCATTATGGGATATGTGTTGTGTGTCCTGCAGCCGCGGGCGGTGAACGTCGACCTGCAGACGGACGCCACGCTGCAGGTGGACATCTCTGATGCTCTGAGCGAGCGGGACAAGGTCAAGTTCACCGTCCACACCAAGGTGAGACAGCTGCTGTCTGTCCCTGTGTAAGAGACCACCGTACGGAGGACACGTTGGACTCTGGTGATGTCATGATTAGTGGCTGCAGGACGTGTGATGATGTACTTCCTGTCTCCACAGAGCACGCTGCCGAACTTTAAGCAGAACGAGTTCTCGGTGGTCCGACAGCACGAAGAGTTCATCTGGCTGCACGACTCGTTCGTGGAGAACGAAGAGTACGCAGGATACATCGTAAGAACACACACACACGCAGATCAGTGTGTGACCGTCTGATGGTTGTTGTTGTTTATTGTTGTTTGTTGTTGTGTAGATCCCCCCTGCCCCTCCCAGACCGGACTTTGATGCGTCCCGAGAGAAGCTGCAGAAGTTGGGGGAGGGAGAAGGCTCCATGACCAAGGAGGAGTTCACCAAGATGAAGCAGGAGCTCGAGGCGTAGGTCCCTATTCTAACACTAACGCCACATCTGACCTCTGACCTCTGACCTCACTGACTGACTGTCCCTCCGCTGTGTGTCCTCAGAGAGTACCTGGCCATCTTTAAGAAGACGGTCGCCATGCACGAGGTCTTCCTGTGTCGTGTCGCGGCTCATCCTGTCCTCAGGAAAGACCTCAACTTCCACGTCTTCCTGGAGTACAACCAGGACGTGAGTCTCTGCAGACACCTCACAGACTGCCGGTCACATGACGCCTCACACACACACTCGGTCACACACACAGTCTCACACACACACACACACACACACACACACACA
>NW_024610812.1:0-1623 GCF_008729295.1 Plectropomus leopardus
AAGTAAATCAATCCTTATAAGTTTAATATAAGTAATACCAAGTTTACAGTTTACCAGTTGCAAACTAGTCAATCATATTTAAATTTCCATAAACATATTAACAAAACAGAACTCCAGATCTCCTTACTTTATCAATGGAAAAATCTTCTTTGTGTCCATCAAGTTCAGTCTGGCGAATAACAAGGTAACTCCACTCATTTTTAAGTTGCAGCAACTTCACAAAATTAAGTAAATACAGCTAAATTTTGAGTAAACAACAATTACATTTCATGTGAGAAGCTTCAGTTCTGCAACCTCATCACTAGATGCCACTAAATCCTAGAGGCTAGACATTTAATTTCAGCCTTTAGTTGACATAAAACATGAAAATACTTGAAAAGAAAAAAAGTATTATGTCTACATTAATTTTTGAGAGCATGGCAGGATAATAAACAGAAAAGAGAAGACCACAAATGCGTGCTGCACATCACAATATCAATAACCACAGCATAATAAAGTGAAATACAAAAGTGTTGTGGTGTATAGACATAGTGAGAGAAACAACAAGAATGTATACCGCAAGGTATTTCATTGGATGCAGCACATTAGTCCTTACCTTGTGTTATAGTGCTACGTAACCCTGCTAAATGTTATGCTGCCTGGCTCATCATACCTCTAAAATAAGGATTAGCGAGGCCTATACCTTCGAGCATTGCCCTTTATGTTCCAGTGGACTTGAACAGGTTATCTACGCAATCTCTACCTTTTCTGAGGAGGTTGCATGAAGGTAGACTACTCACCGCTGTCAGGGCATCGCTCAAACGTCGTCTCTTAGGCCAGCTCACATTTGTTGTCATTGTTCATGTGCTGGTGTTCATTAATTAACAGCTGACAGTAGTCTACCCTGCTTCTCACACTGCTTCTCCCAGGTGAAACCGATTGGTTGAGTTAGTCCTTTACCACACCCCCAAGTGTGATGTCAGTAGTGGCCCTCACCTGTTTAAACCACACCCATGTCTACAAGCCACTAAAATACAGAAAAAAAGCTATCATAACACCTGAAGAAAGGTTCCCAGATCTTACTAAACACACCTCCTCTATCTTCAGATGTAATGTATTTGCCATTTTCTTCAACCACAAGTCATACATGGGTACAGAGTCAATTTTCCACACTTGCAAAATTGAGCTTTATATAATCATTTTTATATAATCAGCCAGTCACTTATGGGTAAATAATAAGAAGCTCTATGATCTAAAGATGGCGATAAGTGGATATGTGTCCCAGCGATTCTCAAAAGCCTCAGAGAAACAAGGAAAGATTCTTTTCCAGTATGTGTAAAGTCTACTGTATGGCCAAATGATTGTGAAATTACTGATAATAGACTTACAATGTTTACAGTTTGCAAAAAAGCTGAATAATTTTTCCGTGGAATGATAGAGTCTCTGTAACTTTTGAAATGATATTATCTGATTTTGACAAAAAAAAGTACTTTTACTATTGTGATTTGAATATGGTGACATAGTATATGATAATGATAATACTTACAAGAACAATAAGTGTGATGTTTGTGTTGATTATGATGATGATGATGACCAAGACCATTAATTCCCAGAATGGAGAACCTGTTTGTGAACAACTTCATG
>NW_024610813.1:0-4873 GCF_008729295.1 Plectropomus leopardus
GAGATGCGTGGCTGTCAAACAATGAAAACAGCTCAATTATAGGGTTAAAGACTGGGCTCGTGACCGCACAATGACGTAGCCAATGCTGAGAATAACAAGGTGACGTCACACTGAGACACACATGGAAGAGAAATTAAAATCTTGCATAAAATCTCTCCGGTTTAGGGATCGACAGATTATCGGCCTGGCCGATTATTGAGGCAGATATTTGGTATCTTGCTGATTGTTTGTATCAGTGTTTTATTGAATGATTCCTGATTGAATTAATTAATTAAAAAGTGCACAGACAGCGTCAGCATGGGAGGAACTTTTACGCTTTAAACCTTCAGGGAACTATTTTCATTTATTAATTCTTTAAATTTTTACTTGATTTTATGAAAAAAGTTGCTGGGAACTTGCTGTATATGATGATGAAAGTTTCACTTTTGATTAAACATATGCTGAAGGCCTTTAAATAAAGTTTTCTGTCAATTTGTGTCTTTGCCAAATTCTAAATATCGACAGAAAGATTTATTTTTATTTTAAATGCATATTGCTTCCAAATATCTGTTATCAGCCTCATTAACTACCAATAATTGGTATCGGTCCTGAAAAAAACAATTATCAGTCAGCCCCTGATTCAGTGAATTTTATAACCTCCAGATGTGCGAATGATGATAACTCTTGTTCTTTCTGTGGACCTGCTGATGAAACGCCGGTTTATTTATTCTTTCAGTGTAAATTAACATTGAATTTTTGGTATGCTTTATGTTTTCATGTTATCCATGTCACTTACATTTTAGTTATTTTCAAAAGATTGACTTTTTACATATACTTACATTAAAAATGGTTTGAGTTTCAGTAATATTAATAAAGCACCCGTTCAACCAAATAAACCCTTCAGTTTTCAGTCCTGTAGCCTTTTTTTTAACTAATAATAATGATGATAATAATAATTGTGTAATACCTTATACTGTCATATGTCATATGAAAATAGCATACTATTGCAACTTTAGGTGATACAATTGTGAATTTTAATTATGCTATTTCTGGGCAAATCTTTTTTTTTTTTTGTTGTTCATAAAAATGATTCCTTGAATGTAATAGCCTAAGAGTCTCCATCAAATTGGAACTGTATTACCAAATGTTACATTAAATTAGTTAAGTTAGGCTTTGAGGTATTTTGGTTATAAACATACTTTCACTCTTATCTGTTTTATATATTATCCTGGAATTTATTTCCCCCTTTTTATGTTAAGGCTTTATTTTATATAATTGGTATACATTGTTTTGTCAATATCAGTAAATGTTAGAAAATACACTAAAAACAATTATATTAAATTATGAACGGCAGACCCCTCTCAACCTGTAGGCTACACAGATTGATATGTAACCTTAATTTCTAAAGTTTGGATATCTTTAACAGGAAATTTTGCCTTTTTCATCTTATCTATGGCAGTGAAACTAATGCAAGGTAACAGAAAACTATTGCAAGGTAGCAAATGTGTATTAAGAGAAAATGCAAAACATATTGTGAAGGACTGCAATAAAAAAAGAAGTCTTACCACGGGAGCCTTCATCGCTGTAATAGTGAACAGTTGGTAAAATGTTGTTAAACTGTAGCCTAAATAATATTTTATCAAACTTTCAAAGATATCGTACAAAGGGAGACACCAAACATAAAGTTTGTTTGCTGTTTTAACAAGAAATTTCATTTTTTTTAATAGGAATACACATTGATTGTGGGTATTAATCAATCTTGTCATTTTTTCAGATGTCATTGATGATCCCATTCTGGAGCAGGGAGCAGTGGTCCTCAGAGGGTAAGTTTTTTTGGGGTGCTCCTCTGTTGTTAAGATGTCATCCAGTGACTTTTGTAACACGTTTTTCAAAGAAAAGGGCAAATATTTCACTTTAGTTTTTGGCTTCTTGTTTGACAATTGTAGATGGGGTAACAAGATGTTTTTGTAAAATTTGGTTAGACTTTTAGGATAAAGGAATAGCTCAGACACTGTTTTCCATACATATATACTCTCAACATTCATTCATTCATCCATTTTCCGTAACCGCTTGTCCTCGTAAGGGTCGCGGGGGGGATGCGGGGTACACCCTGCACAGTTCGCCAGACTATCACAGAGCTAACACACATAGACAGACAACCAGTCACACTCACATACACACCTACGGGCAATTTAGAGTCACCAATAAACCTGACCTGCATGTCTTTGGACTGCAGGAGGAAGCCGGAGACCCCAGAGAAACCCCACGCAGACACGGGGAGAACATGCAAACTCCGCATTTATTTAACAATAATTTAAACAGATCATATTAGACTTTAAAAAACCCTTCTCGCTCCCTCTGTGTCTTAACAAAAGGAGTTTTATGAAAGTAAGCATGCTTTTGTACATGCATTTTTTACACACTCTAACGCACACATGCTTACCCATACATGTACATACTAGGAGTCGACTGATGGTTTTTTAGGGTCGATACTGATTATTAGTAGTTAGTAGGGCTGTGCAATTAATCAAATTTTGATTTCAATTTCAATTTCTGCTCCCAACAAATACAAAAAAAGGTGTAAATGAGAAAAAACAATTATTTTTCCACATTTCGTCTGCAAGTCTACCCTTATTTTGTCTTGTGCTCTGAATGCCACACGCATGCACATTTTCGGCCCTCCTTCCCTCAGCCTGAGCTCAACACTTGCAGTCGATACAGCGAGGCGAGTTGTATCAGCGCGAGGAAAGATGACGGAAGAAGAGCAACAGTGTTTGATTAACAAATTAGGCAGAACAAATTCCATTGTGGGAACACTTTGGATGCGAGGCATCCGGCGTGGAGCAAAAGAGGATAAAATGTAGGATTCATGACACATGGTGATGTCTGCACCATGGGGCAACGCGTCAAATCTTTTTAATCATCTGAAGTTTAAACACAAAGTGACCAAATAATGAAAATACAAAAGGAGAAAAGGATAACCCCATCGACATCCACCTCAACGCAGTCATCAGTTCAGGAGACATTATACAAAGCAACTCAACAGTAATTAAATTAAGGAATTAAATGAAGCTCGATGGGAAAAGTATTAAGGGAGATTAAAGTTCAACTGTTTAAGTTTTTTATGTTTAATAAATGCAACATGTTTATGAAGTCAATGAGTAATAGAGGTAAATAATTGTGACTTCATTACTGACCAAAATAATTGTGATTATTATGAGTCCGCTCCGCTCTCATTGTCC
Source organism: Plectropomus leopardus (assembly GCF_008729295.1). Lineage (NCBI taxonomy): Eukaryota > Metazoa > Chordata > Actinopteri > Perciformes > Serranidae > Plectropomus > Plectropomus leopardus. The sequence goes on from NW_024610813.1 coordinate 3,222, forward strand.
AGTGGTGTCTCTGCCGGTGTCTTCATATGTCCGCTCCGCTTTCATTCTCCGCCACTGTCGCCGCCAGTGTCTCCTAATGTCTGCTCCGTCCTCATTCTCCGCCGGTGTCTCCGAATGTCCACTCCGCTCTCATTGTCTGACAGGTGATTCCAATTTCTTCTAGGGCAGCAACATGTCTCGATCTGGTCCTGATACTATTATTGATTAGCACGCTGGCTAATCAATAACCGCTGAACACCGGTGCAAGCTCCCTCCTTCTGCTCCGTGTGTGTGTGACAGGGACATAATGAGAGGACATGATGAGAGGACAAGCTAGACGCGGTTTGAGTTCAGGTGTAGTGAGTTCTGTAGCTGCTGCTGCTTCCTGACATCGGGAATGTTCCTCTCTATAGATCCACTATAACTCAAGCTGAATATTATTTTCAGCATTATTTTTGTACAGTTCAAGTTGACATAGGATGATAAGAGGGAAAAAAAAACCCAAAATCTAAAAATGAATTTGATTTTGCTCTTGAAAATGACATAATTTTTTTTAAAACAATGAGATTTTCGAAGCTTTTTTCTGAAATGTCGTTTTTTTAATGAAAATTTAATGAAAGTTTTCTCTCTCTCCCTCACACACATTGACATGGAAACTGTGCTTGTGTGGGTTCTGCGAAATACGACAGCCACAGTTGTGATATGGGCACTGAATTTATTGAATTTACTGATATTGACACCACAACCCTTTCAAGACACTTTCAAGTCAGCAGTGTGGGAACATTTTGGCTATCAACATCCTGTAGACTGGACCTCATAATTTATGTCACTTATGTTAAGTGGATTTATAAATGTAATCTGCCTCGGTGTTCTGCACTGTTCTTCAAGAGATCTTGTGGTTGATTGAACAAAACTCAGAATTTTGAATAACAGGTGGGTATCTTTTGTGTTTTTAGTATGAAATCCCCAATTACATGGGTTCTGATTCCTTGGTAAAGCAGTTTTCCCTGTCGTAGGTATGTGACTGAACGTATAAACTCAGAGGAGCCTGATCGGCATGTTTCCCCCGAGCTTCTGGGAGGAAGGCCAAATGAACAACAGGATCCACATATCAAAGAGGTCGTGAAACAGCTGATCAAGATCGCAGATGACATCAACAGGAACGCTGAGCTCCAACGGTAAGCTGTGCATCAGGTGCAAACACACCTGTGGGACACTAAAAGTTATGAAACAGATTCTTTTAAAAACATATGCACAAAGTTTCAGGGAGACAAACGACTATATAATTTTGAATTTGAAGGCAAGAAAGTAGGAGTGCTTGCAGTCCAGATCTGTCTGCCACTGAACATGTGACGCATTATTACGCACTAGATACAACAACGGAGACCCCAACTCGTGAGCAACCAAAGTCTTAAATCCAGCAAGAATGGGAAAGCATTTAACTTTGCACATTTTCAATGATACAAATACTAACTGAGTGTTGTAAAAAAAAAAAGATGATGTAACACTGTGGTAAACATGCTCCTGTCCCAGATTATTTAGTGTGTTGCAGGCAGCAAATTCTGAATAACAGTTTATGAGTGTCAACATTAAATATCTTGTCTTTGTACTCTATTCCATTAACCCTTGGGGACTGTTTGGCACATTTTCTGTGCTTCATATTCCTTATTTTT
>NW_024610814.1:0-4649 GCF_008729295.1 Plectropomus leopardus
CCCCCTCCTCCTCCTCCTCCTCTTCCTCCTCTTCTTCCTCCTCTGCGCCCTGGTCCTCCTGACTCCCCTTGTTCTCCATCTCGAGGTGTCCTCGGTTCCCATTCTCTCCTCTCCTGGCGGCCTCCTCCTCTGTGACCTCCCCGACCCATTCGTCCCGACCCCGTCCTTCTGGGAGGGCTTTGGCCGTCGTGCGGCCCTCCTCGGTGGCCATCGCTCTCCTCTGATGTCTTCCGGCCTCGAGGCGTCCCAGGTTTCCAATCGTTCACGACTCTCTTGTCCTGCAGGAAGAACACATTTAACACAGCATGGATAGTAAGTTTAAATTATCTCTACTGAGTATCATACTATAATCCTTGGGTTCCGCTTTAATATTACATACACTTGTATCGCTCTGCACACAAAATGCACTTTTCAAAAAAAGGCTATAAAAATATTATACATTAATAGGATTTTCTACTTTCATTGAGTTTACTTTTTAAACAAATATCAGCCCTAATCATAAATATCATACATTAATTTTCTGAATTTAAACCCTTTACATTCCGAATGATTTTTTTTCATGATGCCAGTACATATTTAGATGAAAAACAAAACAAAACAATTATTTTCTATATACTAAATGCAAAGAGGATTTTTTCATTAATATCCCAGTCTGGGATATGTCAGTGATTTGTAGCAACACTGATTGTGACAGAGCACCTAGTGGAAATAGCATGTATTTTCTCCATATACCAAATATAGTAAAAATGGGTCATCAGATGGAAAATGGTAAAAATGACAAATTCCATGGCAAAAGTCCAGAATGACACCCAGAAATAATACAATATGCGTTTTTATGCTTTGATGGCAGTGGGATCAAAAATTGCAGTTTGAATGGGTTTCAGTTGTGCATTTTTTTCACTTAACAGTACGAATGTGACAATTTTGCTCACTCGGTGTATTTTAGACTTATTGTAGGAGCTGAGCTGAAAATTCCAAGATCAAACAAAAATACATAATCTTGCAAAAATGTATGCCATATGAAAAATGAAGAATGAAACGTGCATAAAATGCACAACACAGTCCCTAAAGTTAATAATTTCATTCAACATGTGTTATTGTCATTCAAATCCTTGCACATTCAGAAGATTTTAGGATGAATTTATATCTTTCAAAAATCCTACGGAAATCTGTATGATTTTCTTGTAAAACAAAACATTATTTTAACCCATTCACACTGCTGTTACAAGGGTCAGTACCACGGTACTTCACTACTCAGCATTGAAGCAAACAGATTGTAAATTACTATATTATCTGTGCATAATCATGTGATCATCATATTACTTTAGAAATTATATTTGGCTGGAAATGAAAAATGAAATGATGAATGGACATAGAGGTTTAAAAAAACAACAACAAAAAACTGACATCCTGTCCTAAATTTTACCCCCGTACTTTGATTTAAACAGACTCAGTCTTCTTAATCTGAAGAATTGGTGCCATATAAAATGCACAATAGACGAATCAGGGCCGTGGATTATGCAAAACTACAATATGATGAAGTCAGAGAGTGAGACAGCGAGAGGCAGTGATAGTACTTCACTGTTTCAAAGAGCTCTTTAGGCTCAGGGATCAGGAGTCTGTTGTTAAACTGTAGAGAAGCTTCAACAGACTGATGAACCAAATTTAACATGCTGACCCAGTTGAATTAATTAGTTACAGACAGACACATCGATCAATATAGCACATACAAAATTTAAGTGAAAGTGCCACATGGAGGCATATTAAAAATACTAAAAACAGGTAGAAGTTTCCAAAGAGGCTTTTTCCAGGTACCTTAAAGTAAGTTTAAAATCCCAGGTTTTCATGTTATCCCTTTAAAACCTGTTGCAACATCACTTTCCTTGTGCTACTTTTAGATGCCTTTCAAAAGTATTTAAACTTTTGAACCTTGAGAAAATTGTTGCAATTTCTTTTAAAAAATGGAAAAAGGGCAAACATTATTTTTAAAAAGCTAGAGGAAAATGTCTAGGGAAAAAATATAATATTATAATTATCATAATTATGTACTTGAAATTATGTTACAAATTTGTTATCATTTTCAGTACTTTTTCCAGGTCATTTTTGTGTTTTAAAAAAGGAAAAATTCTTATCTTTTCTTTTTTTAGAAACACATTTTCAGGTAATTTTCGTGTACTTCCTGCCTTGTAATACTTTCTTCCTTCGTTGCTCATTGTCTTCCTCCTCTGTTTAGAAGATATCTAGAAAGATATCTAGCCAAGTTTCACAGTTTTCAAAGGGTTATGGGGCAGAGTAAGAAAATGCCTTTTTATGTATTGTACTGAGGGAACAGTGAAGGTAATAAAGGCCTGGGAGTGTAATCTATGACTGCACTGTCCTTCAGATGAGTAAACCTGGTGCAGATGCCGACTTGTTGCCCTTCAGACCAGTTTTTGTCTTGTAACTGTTACAAGTTGAATACCGGCGGTCTGCAGTGGTTATTTTTGAGGAAATCTGGACAGCACTGTTATACCATTGACCCTTTTTGGACCTGATTATCAACAACTCCAACTGTCCTGCTGCAGGAGGCAAATTATCAGCTGAATCTGCAACTTCTCATGCCATGGGCTCTGTAGTTTCTGTTTACCCTTGAGCTATCCAGCACACAACTTCACCATTCTGGTTCTTTCTCACTGCTCTCATTACGCCATTCTCGGTCGTAGCAGGCAGCTGTATTCAGAGATAAAACTCTACTCTGTACACTACCTGCTCAGCCACAGCCAGCAGCCAGTTAAAAACTAGCTGGTGAACAGAGTGAAACATTTAGCAGCTGAAGAGACAGATATTTTTCTCAGGAGTTGACAGAAACAGAGTTAATATCATCAGCTGGACACAAACACGATTACTAATAAATGGCCATGTTTCACAATGACTGCTGGACGTGTGAAAAAGCAAATGTTTGACAACAAGTTCAATATATCAACTTAAAATGCAATGATATATAAATGTTGTTTCTGCTGCCTCCAAGTGGCCACAATAAATTACTTCTTGCAGGTTTTCCAAAAGTTAAAGAAGAAATTAATGTTCAAAAATACAACTACAAGCTTTCTACTCTGTCATGATAATTTATCATTCAATTTGTCGGATGCATGAACTGCATGCATTCTGTTGTTGCCTTGTTTTTTCTTCATGTAACAACACAGAAGCCAACATCAGTGAACCCCAGCTGTTTTCCTTTAAAGTGAGACTTATGAGAAAACCCTAAAAGGACATGGCTCACAGCATGACCAGTATGGTGCCACTGTACTCTAACTTGGTTACATATCATGCTATAACAGAGTAGACAACTGCATTGCATACTCAACATAAAGAGTTGGATAAACCGATTACAGCACTCTGCAGGATGTTTGTGTACTTTAATATGTTGACTACTCTGCACCAGAATCTGCTATTATAACATTATGTTTCTGCATCAGGTACAATCAGCTCAGCTCCAGAAATGTTTTCAAATCAAATCAAGGATGAGCAGAGCTGGACAGATGGCTCATCAACACAGTAGCACTCACTGCACAGATGAAACACTCATCTCATTAACTCTCATGTATGTTAACTTTTATATTTTAAGTCTGTGTGTTGTTTTTTTTATGCAAAAAGCTACATAATGGAGAGAGATGGTGGTTATTGTCATTTTATTTCTGGATTTACTGGGCCGTTGCAAGCAATTTGGGACATTATTCAGCAGGACTGCTTTACAGAAAAACTGAATTTAGAGGATTTTTGCAATGTGATGTATATTTAAAGCACCTACAATCTTAGGGGAAAAGGTGTGTTTGAAAAAACAGGGTAAGGACAAACATAAAGAGCAGGTGTGTATCTATCAGAGGGGTTAACTTGTGGAGCGGATGTGATAACAAATTAAAACTGTAGTTCAATCTGCAAATTTCAAAGAATTGTATAAAATATGGAAGTAAAGTCAAGTCAATATTATTTATAAAGCCCATTATCACCAAACATGGTTTGCCTTAGAGGGCTTTACAGCATACGACATCCTCCTGCCCTTAGACCCTCACATCACCTAAGGAAAACAAATATAACTAGGGTTTGATTATTGTTTTGTATGAAATGTTTTAGAATCTTGCTGTTGTTTCTCTTTTTTTGTTCTGTTGTTGTTCTATTCTGTTTTTGATTTTTATAAAACTTAGTAAATGAGTAACTCATGCAAATATTCAAAGAGAAAGGGTAGGTATAATAAGCTTCAGATTTAACCTACCCCTTTTTATCTTTTATCTGTCTATATACATCTTTTTGTTTTTCGTTTTGTTATTCTTTTTGCATTAATGCATTGATGTTATTATGCACATTCATCTTAGCAAATTGTTAACAAGGACAAAATAAATTAGCATTACTACTGGATTAACCAAAAGCAGACATTTCTGTCTGTTTGTTTTATTTAGAAATAATTTATTCATTCAACAATTAGAACTACTATATTAAACTAGACAAGTTCACTCAGCTGAGTGCAGATCTCCACCACCGCCCAAGCTGATTGCAACCACTCTGCACTTGGGAGGCGTCCCGGAAATATACACCTCATCTATTTTTGACAAAGCTGCGGCGCCTTGCACAGGGCAGAGAGATATTTCCTAACATATAGATAGAACATAATCATG
>NW_024610815.1:0-1920 GCF_008729295.1 Plectropomus leopardus
ACAGTTAATGTGCTGTGAAATTTATGATTTAAGATGTTTTCTTAATTTGCAGTGCACTGAGCTGTCAGTGCCGGCGTGATTTTGAGCTAGTATGACCACAGATGAAGACAGGATGTTAACATCACATAGAGAGTGATTCTCATTCAGCTCCCTGGGGGTGAAAGGTCAAACCTGCCTTGGAGCCTCAGTAGATTAGGACTGACCCGACTCGCCACTCCCTCGGGTCCAATCACTCAGTCTGGAGGAAAAGTATGCCGCATGAGATTCGTCCACCTCAGCAGATCTCCAGCGTCCATGCCTCCAAGAAGAGTTCTCAGGTGATGTAACCTCTCATCTTGTTACCCTGTGCAACCAATCACAAATCACCAGTTTATCCTGGAAATGCTTTCTGTTTTTCATACTTTAAAACAGTTTAACTTCACTCCGACGGTGTCTGCATGCTCTGTTCTCAAGATTCTTGTCAATTAGAGCTACATTTAGATACACTGAAAAAGTGTTACAGAGTTACAGTTGGTTAAATCTAAAACCTAGAAACAAACACTGTCAAATCTGAAAGATCAGTTTATGATTAAAAAAATCATCTTCATCACCAAAAAAAGTCAAATAACAAAACCACTGAAAAAAAAAACAATACCTGGGCTACACCCAGGCTACAAAAAACTTGTTTGCCACAATAAATGTTGGTGATGTACATTTCTGTTACATTTGTTCTATCATATGAAGCATCTTGGCCAGGTCGCTTTTAAAAAAAAGATTTTATATCTCAATAAGATTTACCTGGTTAAATAAATGTTAATAATGTTGTTGAAACACAATTGGGAATTTACTGTGACTTCTTCTCTGGTGATAACATTCCAAGAAGCATGGCGATGGATGTTCAAAACATTAGCAGCTTTATTTCTATTGCAGCCACCACACTAGCAGTCATTATTTCCAATTGAAGCCAACATAGGCGTGTAATGCGAGTGATGATTAAAAGGGAAGCCCCTTATGGTCAAGTCAAGTCAGTTTTATTTATAAAGCCCATGATCACCAAACAGTTTGCCTCAGAGGGCTTTACAGTGTACGACATCCCTCTGCCCTTAGACCCTCACATCACCCAAGGAAGAACTCCCGAAAAAGAACCCCTGTAACGGTGGAAAAAAAAGAAGGAAGAAACCTCAGGAAGAGCGGCAGAGGATGATGAGGGATCCCTCTTCCAGGACGGACAGACGTGCAAGAGATGTCATAAATAACAATTTAATTACATTTATGACAAAAATGAAAGAGAAAGAGAGACGGGGAGAGAGAGGGAAAGATGCACAGCAATAATGGAAACAGACACATGTCATATTACAATAACGACAGGTGTAAAATTACTAAATTCACTCTATTGATAGTGGAGGCTTGGCTCATAATATTAGCAGTAGTAGGGTTGTGTCAAGCACAATTACGGCATCGGTGCAACCAGGACCCACAACACAGGTGTAGCTTCAGGCAGGACCACAGCAGTGGCACAACCAAGACCACGTTCAGGGCGAGCCGGTGGTACGGTATCAGTGCAGCCACAGCACAAGCATGACCAAAGGCAGGATCACAGCAACAGCACAGCTATCACCACGATCAGACGCAGCCAAGATTGCAGCCAGGATCCGGGAAAACTAGGAGACAAGGGTACAGGAATGCTCCAGAGAGGTAACGGAGTTATCGTAATGCTGTAAACAGACATGAGCATTTTCAGATGGAGGGAGCAAGAGAAGGAAAAAGGAGCTCAGTGTATCATGGAAAGCCCCCCAGCCTAACTAGGGGCAGATCCAGGCAACCTGAGCCAACCCTAATTATAAGCTTTATCAAAGAGGAAGGTCTTACGTCTGCCCTTAAAAGTGAAAATGGTGTCTACCTCCCTGACCAAAACTGGAAGATGGTTCCATAAAAGAGGAG
>NW_024610816.1:0-2539 GCF_008729295.1 Plectropomus leopardus
TATAATTTAACTTTTTTCAATGGGTTGCTTCTGGTAATTTGTACTTCCAAATTTCCAATTTCCAAATATAGTCTTAGACATCTGCCAAAATGTCTGACTATTTGACTTTGGAAAATTTAATTTTGAGTCCACATCCCCTTAAGGCATCCATGTAACATAGATGATTATTATTATTATTATTGACATTGTACGTTCATTTTTGTAGATGTGTATTCCAGACATGTTGAGTTTGGAGAATTTCATACGTAGATTGGGGAAGTTAAGGTATTCCATACCAAAAACACAGCTTTACTGGAAAAACAGAATGCATTTTCCATCATGTCTCACTCAAAGTTGCGTGAGCGTTATTGTGGATAGCAGATTATAAAATCAACTACATTTACTTCAGTAAAATGCTGAATGCTTTCACTGTTAATTTTGTACGGCTATTTTTACTTAAGAACCTGAACACTTCTTTCACCAGTGTATAAAGTGGAGTATAATAAAGTATATTTTTCCCTCTAAAAAAACAAAACAGTCTAAACATCTAAAAAGTCTAGTTTGCAGAACCTATTTTAAAAATGTTTTTCTAATTTTTATTTCTTTTTTTCAATTTGTTGGTCATTCCTTATCAAGGTTTTTTGTGCCTTTTTTCTCATGTTTTTGAAAGAAATTGTGCCGATATGCTGTGGGTTCAAAGGTTAAAAGGCGTCTGAATGCAGCATAAAAAAGTGATGTCCATCCAGATTTCAAGGGGTTTTCTAATTTGCAGTCTTTGTCTCCTTGTGGTTGCCTAATTACTGCTGCTCGTTCAGGTTTTTTATCTCTGACTTGGCGTTGACACAAATTCTTGTGAGTGGAGCGTGTAGTTTCATTACTACAGTGGCAGCAGGTGGCGCCATTGTCAAAGAAGTTAATACTGTCATACAGAGGAAAGACTTTCAGGTTTCATTTATGACCTCAGAATACATCCTGTTACAGTATAAAGGGTATGAATGTTTATGATTTGTCTGCTTGTGTGATTCAGTGAACTTTGAGGCCCTGATCATCACCCTGGCTGTCGTGGGTGGAACCATCATCATCAGCATCGTTGCGTGCTGCTGCTGCTGCTGTTGCTGCAAGAGACGTCGATCAGGGTAAGGTTAAGTGACAGCTTAAATGACTCTGATGAAGACACAGTGGTGTTACAGCATTAGTTTGTTTGCACCATGAGAGGCTGTAAATCGATCAGTGTGCTCCAGTCCTTTCTTCACCTCTCTGTCCTTGAGCTGAGAGGCGCCTGATTTTGCCGCATGCTGTTGGATGATGCACAGAGAACCCCGTTTCAAGGTTAAAAGACAAGCCTGTGGCATTTTAGTGCAACCGAAACATATAATTATTTGGGTAGAAAAAGGATCAGAAAGGCATTTCAGTTACAACAAAGCACTTAGAGTGAGAACACCTGTAGGGTATGCTAGCTATACTGAGACCAAAAACCAGGCAGAACAATGCAGCTCCAACACTGACTAAGACCTCACGGCTGTACGGTGGAGTCTCTTTGACATTGTGTCAAGAAAACTGAACATGTTAAGCCTGATATAAATAGGATGTATTATAGTAGTGTTGTCGTGATACTTGAATTTCTTACTTATTTCACTTTTTTCCACAAAAATTTGAAGTCAAGGACATGCAGTTTGTAAGTCATTTATATAACATTAAACTTCCTTTATTGTGAAATGCGGTGATAACAGAGCAAGTGAAATTTTTACAGTGACCCTCTGTGGACAACCTTCCATGTAATGTAACGTGATGGCAAATGTATTCTCTGTAGCTGTCAACATAACGTAGCTTTAATATGCTTCAATACACTGTGTTTGTTTACCATCACGCATGTAAAACCGTGTTCAGCACAATCAAGTTTTGTAGTCTTATTTAGCCACATTAAAACGCGAATGTCTCTTATTTAAGCCTTCTAACCTAAAAGCCATTGTCTTCAAGACAAAGGCACCCGGAGTGCAAAAATGCTGACTCATCTCTGGGTTTTAGGTTTCATTCCTGCACCACTGCATGCACAATAAATACACAAATAATTAACTTGCTGAAAAGGCGACCTTAGACAAAGCGATCAAATTGAAATTAAAATAAAGGTGTCAGTCATGTTTGTGAAGCAGAATCCTGTTCCTCTGTGCTCACATGAAATGAGTTGTTAATTGCTCTGTAGAGAACCAATGTTCGGTGCTGTGAACCTCTCCAGTTGAGCACCCATGAATCAGCGCTACATCACTGTGCATTGTTGCTCTTGTAGCTTCATCATTTGAGCTTCCTTTACAAGACAGCAGTGTGTGTGGTGCTGTCATTGTGCCGCAGTGAAATGAAAAAGTCATGTCAGTCAATCAGTGTGCGGGCTAGCCTGTCACACACTGACAGTCCTGTGGGTGTACAAGTCCCGTTCATGTCTTATCATCTGACAGGAGAGAACAGGATGGAGAGCCAGCCTGAAACACACACACACACACACACACACACACACACACACACACACACACACGCACACAGAGTGTCCATTTAAATTGACCCTGTG
>NW_024610817.1:0-4609 GCF_008729295.1 Plectropomus leopardus
TATACATTATATTTAACATGTTTAAGTACATTTTCATCTCTTGATATATGTAGGGGGTGCAGCGCCCTCTACTGGCCAGCCACCACAGGTGCAGAAGAACCACCTCATTATTTTCCATGAATAAGAACAGCATCCTTTACTTTACATTTAGTACAGGATCAGTATTGTAGTGTGTGTCATCTCCAACACTGGGATCATTGAATCAGCTTCTCTCTGCATCAGTGAGCTGTTACTGATGACGAGGGATAAATCTGAACCTCCACAGTGTACCTGGCTCTTCGTCTCATCCTGTGAATATTTACAGATGAGCAGTCCATTGAGGGAGAAGCCAAGCGGCACAAAATCACTTAGGAATTCATCCAGTAACCGGGCCCATAATCTCTACAGCGAGTCCAACAATCAGAAATCGTTACCCATTTGCCACCTCAATGGTTCGCTGCACAAACAGGGAACGTCTCCACAATAGAGCAGTAACAAGGAGGTAATTCTGTTATTCCTAACTACAATGCAATGTTGTTCTGATGTCACTGTGAGGTTTAACTCACCCTCCTCCTTTCACTCTTCCCAGCAGCAGTGATTAAGTCCAGTTAATGAATGTCACAGTGAGTGTTCACCTCGTGAAGAGAATGGGCTGTTTACAGGAAGTGCTGCATCTCTAACAAGGTTTTGTCTTGTTCAATAGGGAACAGAAAATGCACAGAGCACAAACACACAGGGCTACCGGATGTCTTTGTGCCAGCTGCTCTCATTCACCTATTACACTTGTACCTATGAAAAGTTCTAGGCAGTTCTATATAACCCATGTAATGGTGAGCCAGGAGGCTGTGATCATTTGACCTTTGCTCTGCAGGTTGTCCTACATCAAAGGATGGAAGCAATGAAAAAAAGTAGGGTAGCCCAGTATAAAGAGCTACAAAGTCTGCAACATGAGTAAGGTCAGGGTGTTGGACCAACATGCTCTCATCCCAAGTCGTCACATATTGCCACTTTGCAGTGGACTTCCATGTCTACATATCTACTGGCGTTCCGGGCCACTACAGTGATGTCAAAAAAAAAAGTACATAGTGAGATCACGCTGCACATTATTATGTTTAGGCAATGAAAGAGCATGGCAACCAACACCAGGACATCAACAAAAGCACATGCTGCTATGGATGGTTAGGTTTAGGCAAAAGACACACATAGTAAGGTGTAGAAAAAAACACAATTACAGGTAGAGAGGAAGAGACTCCCGCATGAAAGTGTGGGGTTTGTTCGATCTGCCACCATCCCTTCCACTCACCCTTTAGGGACCTTCATGCTCCTAATATTACATTGTTACCAGCAGCATTTCAACCTGATGATGTCCAGCGGTGTATCTTGTGGACACGACCATACGGCCCCATTCTCAAGTGACGCAGCCCGTCTGCGTATCATGCAGATGTGGCAAGTGCTGTTTGGCTGTCGCTGGCATATAATAACACTGCGACCTGTTTTGTCTGACTGCGGTCTCACATTACAACATCCAGAGGCGGCATTTGACAACTTCGGAATGAGAATGGGCTGGACAGAATTGAGAGAGGGAAGAGAAGGCAGAAGGAGTACAGTTGCAAGCAATATTTCTGTTATTTATGACTCTGAATGCTGCGGGTCAGGCCATATTTCTGAGGGCATAGCAACAAATTCTAGGTCCTGTGCACAAGCAACCCCTGTCCTTCCTCTCTTGATCCATGCCTCTCTCACGCACCTTTGTAATTTTTTTTTCTTTTTACAAAGCCAGTTTGCTTTATTTGCCTTTCCTCTATCTCCTGTCTTTTATGGAACTCAGATTTCCTCTTTTGGAGAAAAAAAGACAAAGAGAAAGAAAAAATAAAGAGTGTATGTTGGTGCTCCACCTGCATAAGCAGTCACTCATTCGGATCTAGTTGTGTTTAGAGACAAATCCAAGTGCAGGGGGAGGACTAAACCATTTTGTGCCTTTAGGAGATAAAGAGCATACTTTTTTAAAAAAAAATAAAGTCTGGCCGGTCTTTTTACTGACTCATCTAGCCAGTTTGAACTTAATTATGGCACTAATGACTAAAAAATAAAAACAAAATCAAATAAACTTCAGGCTTTTCAAGGGCCCCATCCCATTGGGGCCCTGGGTGATCGGTCCCATCCCCCTCGGCATCACCAGGTGCAAAGCAAGCCTTTCACAGCAGTTGGAAGCCATGGATAGCTATCCAGAATTTGTTTTAATTGTTCCTTTTCCACTTCGAACTGCCAATTTAATGCTCGAGCCAGAGTTGATGATTGTAGAGAACACTGGCCTCATTCATGTCTGACACTCTCTAACTCCTTTTAGTTTCTTCACCACTTTAGTGTAAATGAGTATGCGAAATCAAAGCTTTCGCATACTCATTTGGAAATTTATTACCATGGCAACAACTGGTGCTTTGAAGCCTCAAAGCTCTCAGATCGGCCCCAATCATGTCACTAAAAGAATCGTGGTTGGGCATGTAACATACATTACTTTTTTTCTTGCCACACTTGCCAAGTTATTTTCAAACGTTTCAAATGTTTTTTAAAAAATGATTCAGCTAGCTGGCATACATGAAGGGAGAGAGGGAACTCAGGGAGAGAATTTGAGATGTGCGTCATGGTAAAATAAAAAAAATATATAATAATAATTTACAAACGCACTAAATGTGTGTTTGTGTGTGTGTGTGTGTGTGTGTGTGTGTGTGTGAGAGAGAGAGAGAGAGAGAAAGAGAGAGAGAGAGAGAGAGGTGCAGCTCCAAAAGCAGAAAATCAATATGTCGCTGGGATTTCTGATAATGTGGCGGGCCACCACAGATAAATGAGTGTGTGCACCACAGTACTGCTACAGTACAGATTACAGTAACACTGAACTGCACACAGACGAGAGCACTGACGGAAGTTTGGACAAGCATGCAAACTTCACATAGAGACCTGCTGCCTCTGGTTTAAGCCCAAACATGAGGCAACAGTGCTAGAGTGACCATGTTGCTCATCTATCATGGATAAACAGCACAGAATCCAGCTGCTGCCAAGTGTCCTCTACATCTGCAAGCCCATCCACAGTCTCATTAAAGCTCCAATACAGTGGACACAGAGAACTGCCCTCTTGACACAACCTTGTATAACTCATCCAGAAAATATGTGTGAAAAAGTGGCTGTTGCTGATTTTAAAACAGCTGAGTTCATGTGTTTTGGAGTGGATTTTCCCTTTAACATCCACTGTAACTCTGCATGTGTTTCTTCACTGTACAACATCAACCTCTCTGACAGAGAGAAGAACCTTTTGTTCCACCTCTACAGTCCCCAATTACAGTAATCTCCTTCCTCAGCTAATCCTGCAGCACAGAACTTTGAAGTGGAGCGCTTCATTGAACATCAAAGTTGTCTTCTCACTCGTCTGCTCATAGAAACACTGTCAGATATAATGGGAGAGGATAGAGGATGATGTGACGGCTGGAGCAGCCTACACAACACAAATATACACGACTATTACAGCAGAAATTCACCTAATACTGATACAAAGCTGCTGCCACCCAACACTCACAATCACACAAGGAGAACTTCACAGAAGAAGAGTGTAAATATTATGCAGTAGGAGGACATGCTAAACAGTGTATAAATCATACATATATTTCACTATAAAATCATCTGCTTTGCTCTGTCTCTTAAAGTCGTTACGCCACTCAACAGTATGTTGCAGAATCATATCTAGACAACGCGTTCTCTCCCCAACTCGTCACATAGTGCCACTCTGTCAGTGACCTTCTGCGTCTACTTATGATGTTTTAGGTATCCTTCTGCATTTGCTATTTACGCTCCAAGGTGCCGTTACCATGATGTCAACAAATGCACATGGTGGGATGATGCAGCACAGTCCTTATGTCAATACATAAAGGCACATGGCAACCAACGCAGACCGTCACAATGGTTAGGTTTGATAACAACGCCACTGGCTCTGTCAAAGTGCCGTCCCATATGACACCTTACAGCTGCATTCCAGTTGGATGTGGAGGTGGCTTTAGGCGTCATGCTCATATGCTGAAAGCATTGACAGAGCGTACATATTTGATGAGTTCTCAGTGATGACAGGCTAATCTGGGCAATCATGTATAAGCAACTGTGATGAATCAGATCTTCCTTTACTTTGCCTGTAACTATTATGGACATCTGACAGTCATAAACTTGCACACTGTAGGACCTCTCCAGATATGGAAGTCCTTTTTATCCGGTGAAAAGTTTCAAAAGTAACGATCACACAAACTGTCAATCCAAGCCAACAGTGAAGCTCAGCAGGCACCAACCGAAATCAGGCCTCAGCACATCAAGTCAAAGAATACTAAGGTCCAAAATATTACCAATGGACAGACAGGATGCTCACACTACTAAATGTTGGATTTATTGTACAAAGTTATATGATGAACATTAGGATTTTTATTGTAGTGTGAAAAGCACTTTGAGTGGTCAATCAGACTAGAAAAGCACTATACAGTACAGTCCATTTTCCATTTACCATCCATCCATCCATCCATTTTCTTCCGCTTATCCGGGGTCGGGTCGCGGGGGCAGCAGCCTAAGCAGGGAAACCCAGACTTCCCTCTCCCCGGCC
>NW_024610818.1:0-2206 GCF_008729295.1 Plectropomus leopardus
TTTTACACCTATGTTATCTGCAGAGGTGTCTTTCTCGCTAAAACCAATGAACCAGGGGCCTCATGTACAAAGGGTGCGTACGCACAAAAACGTGGCGTACGCTCTTTCTCACGGCAAAGTTCAGATGTATCAAGAGTGAAATGACCGTGGAAATGTGCGGTGCCTCACGCCAACTTCATAGCTGGCGTACGCACGTTTCTACAGCCGTTGATACTTTGGCCACACTCAGAGGTGATCCTGGGAAACATAAAATAAACACGTGTAACCAATCCGTCCTCTGAATGATGACTTAATAAAATAAACACGTGTAACCAATCCGTCCTCTGAATGATGACTTAATGATGTGCACATCAGAGACACATGAACAATTAACACCAGTGAACAATTAACACACACACACACAAACATACGTGTCTCCAATTACATGAGTGGATATAAAAGCGTGCGCAAAGTGGTGCAAAAAGTACCGCTGAAAACAATGGCAGCTTTAGCAGCATTAGAGGACATTGCAAATGGTGCAATTAGAAGAGAGCGTGTGTTTCGAGACAGAGACGATGTACTGGCACACGATGACGACTGGCTCATCAGCCGCTTTAGGTTCCCGAGGGCAATCCTCGTGGAACTGTGCGCAGAACTGCGGCCGGCCTTGGAGCGCAACACAGCCAGGAGCCATGCGCTGCCTGTGCCCATACAGGTGCTGACCACACTGGGGTTCCTGGCAACCGGGGCATTCCAGAGGGAGCTGGCCGACCGATCGGGACTGTGCCAGTCGACCCTCAGCTGAGCCATGCCAGCCGTGTGGGACGGAATTATCCGCATGTCAGCCAGATATATCAAATTCCCATACCATGCAGCTGAACAGGTCAACATTAAAGCGCAATTTGCAGCGAGAGCCGGTTTTCCTAATGTAATCGGAGCTATCGACTGCACACACATTGCTATAAAAGCGCCGTCACATGATGAATTTGTATACGTGAACAGGAAACACTTTCATTCCATCAATGTACAGATCATATGTGATGCGCAAATGCAGTTAACCAACATTGTGGCGAGGTGGCCTGGTTCAACGCACGATTCACGCATTCTGAGTAACAGCATGGTTGGGAACAGACTACAAGCTGGCACTGTGCGCGATGGGTGGCTTCTTGGTAAATAAATTTGTCGTGTAATTGTCCTAATATTAGTCCCTGTGATGCGCATTGAGCATGTGCGCCCCCAAATCATATCCCGTCTTCACCGCATCATTACAGCGGTTAGAGTTAGTGACTTGCTGTGTTTTGCTGGTTAAACTACAGTTTCAGATCTTTCTAACAAGCCCCTATTTGTCACTGTGCGCAACGTACTCATGTTAATAACCCCGTGCGTAAAGACTTATCTGCCTCACCTTCTCCCCGGCGCACTTCTGCACTAATTTGCAACAATAGTGTGTGATCCGTGTAAGTGTATAAACTTAATGAATGGAAGCTTAAAATCCCGTCTTACTCATCTTTTGTTTCTTATTTTCTGATCGTGCAGAGAGGGGAATCTCAGGTGCAGGGCTTATTTAAATATGATTTGCGTATTTAAATGGGGGCGTGGACAGGGAGTGGTCGGGTACTCCAACATGTGCGCTCAATTCCACGCTGATTGGGATGTACAAAGGGAATGTGCTTGGATTCGTGCGTGCGCCCAGATTCATGCATCAGGATTTTTTTGTGCGTACGACGTTTTCTGGATTTGAGCGTACGCCATCTTTCAGTAGGAAATCCACGCAAGTCTTTGTACATCAGGCCCCAGGTGGTTAAAACTTGAATTGATTCAGTGAAAACACTGAATAAAGCAGTTTTGTATTACAAATCAGTGGCTTTGCAATTTTGCAGCGCACTTGGCAGCAAATCAACCACTGGTGCATCCGGTCAAATTTCAAAATAAGACACAGACTGGGAATCATGTTTTGCTTAACTAACGTTACATTAACAGTATCTGCTTCATCTCCTTCCAACAGCCTTCTGTATTCTGTCCAGCAGGAGAATTAATGCTCCTGCTAACAGCCACTGGACATGAAATAGACAGAAAGGGGATCATAATGGCAGCACTGTATTTGTAACAAAAACACAGTTAAAATCTTCTGCATATCTATTTCATTCATAATGGAATTATTGATTATTCATCTGTACAATTATTAGATGGATATATTTTTAACTAAAACAGCCACAAATCATAAGTC
>NW_024610819.1:0-1369 GCF_008729295.1 Plectropomus leopardus
AATGGAAGAATGAGAGGAAACAAGAGGAGGAAAAAATAAAGGACGAGAAGAGGACAGAAGGAGAGGACAGAAGGAAGCAAACAAGGAGAGGAGAGGAAATAAGGAAAAAAGAAAACAAGGAAAGGACAGAAGGACAGGAAAGAGGGAAGGAAACAAGGAGAGGAGAGAGGAGAGGTAAAAGGAAACAAGGAGAGGAGAGAGGAGAGGAAAAAAGGAAACAAGGGAGGAGAGGGGCGCTGAGTGAAGTTTACAGTCAGACGTCACGTCGACATTTGATGTCACTGACCGGGATCACCAGGATGTTTCTCTCCAGGAAGATTCGGTCGGCCTCGGGCGTGGTCGGACCGTTGGCGCCCTCGGCGATGATCTGAAACGATAGCAGGTCACGAGTGACGATCAGTTACGGGCCGTGTGTGTGTGTGTGTGTGTGTGTGTGTGTGTGTGTGTGTTACCTTGGCCTTGATCTTGTGTGCGTTGCTCTTGGTCAGCTGCTTCTCGCTGGCGGCGGGGATCAGGATGTCGCAGTCGGCCTCCAGGATGTTTCCTTCGTACGGCGTTGCGTTCGGGAAGCCCACGATGGTCCCGTTCTCCTGCAGAAAATAGAAAAAGAAAAAAAGTTTATTTAAAAAAAAAAATCTACTGCAGGACTTTTCTAATATTTGTACATTAATTTACATGTTTTCCACATTTTTCCTTACATTCTCACATTGTTTTTGTTTGCTAAACATGTAAGATAGAAAATATAATTTTTTTTTATGACAAAATTTTTTATTTTTATTTTTGTCATTAAAAGAAAAAAGTTAGAGCTAATACTCATGATCTAATACTTATTTGTTAAATGCATAATTATGGTAGTTATTAGTATGGTTTTATTAACGTTCATCCCTAGCTTTTACAAATACTTTTTCAATGTAATTTTAAGTTTTTAAACATATTTTTCTACATTTTTTGAAAATGAAAGTGAATTGACAGAGTGCCAAAAAAGTAATAATTATTATTCTGTCACGTGATTTTAAATATAGAATTATGAAAATTATGAATAATAGTTTGTGACCAGCACTGACCAGTTTGTAGTCCTCCAGCTCTTTGGGGTCGATGCCGTTGGGGTTCCAGATGTTTCCGTCCATTTCTCCGATTCCGACGCACTTTGCCCCAAAACGATGAAGGTAACGCATCGAGTGGAGACCGACGTTACCAAAACCCTGCAGAGCAACGAAAATAAATGCACAAAGAAATAAAAGGATAAAGAAAACAATTGAATGAACAAATAAATAGGCGGGAAAAAAGAAATGAGGATTCAATAAATAAAAACAAAAAATAAAATAAAATTAAATTAAATTAAATTAAAAAATGGGGTAGAAAATAAGTA
>NW_024610820.1:0-3555 GCF_008729295.1 Plectropomus leopardus
ATTATCTGGTTTCTGAACTCCTCAATGACAGTAAACTGACTATCTTTGAATTGTGGAAAAACAAGACATTTGAGTACCTTGTCTTAGGCTTTGGGAAATACTGATAAACTTTTTTTTCACCATTTTAAGACATTTTATAGACCCAGCAACTAATTATTCAAGAAAATGATCAACAGATCAATCAGCATCAACAGCATAATTGTTAGTTGCAGGCCTACTCATCAGGCTATTCAACCTCATCCAACCTAAACTAACCAGATCTATTCTTTAATCAAAACTGGATGTACTTTACTGCATTTCATTATCTCACCACTATAAGTAGAATTTTGACTGGAGACTCTGTGATATCTAGTTATATTGTAAAAGGTTTTAACATGATATAAATCACTGCTTTGAGTTTTAACTGAACTGTAAAATTGTTTTTCTTCCCTGCTTAAAGCTACCAAAAAAGTACAGACAGCAAAACCTGAATAAGCGAAAAACCACTTAAGACGTGATTATAGTTATTTAATACCAAATGATGATGAAGGCAATTTAGACTGAATCATGGTAAAAAATGCATAATCCAGCGGTGAGCAAGATCATTTTTCACTTATATTAAAGATGAACTCCCTTCTTGGCATTTTAAAAGCTTTACTCTGAAGGAACTCGGCTCAACAGACTACTGATGGCTGTTGTGACCTCTGAGGTATGCGACTGTCACTATTACCGCGAGGCTACTTGTGGAGCTTGGATCTGGCCTCTAGATAGCGAAAACGTGTCCACAAAGCTGCAGATCAAGACAGGTTTATTCTGAGTATGAACAGAGCTGATCGCATCAATCTCTGCGCTGGAGTCTGCAGCCTGGATCGGCTTTGGCTTCGTCCACTGGCTCTAAAAGGACATGAATCAAACTGAGAGAGACAGATTAGCCTTTGGTAACAAGAAATAATGTTCAGGACATCAGAAAAACATACTTTCACCATCAGCAGATACAGACCCGGACATCTTTCTTTTAAGCTGACACGCACTAATTCATGGTGCGCAGTCACTAACACACATGTACACTTAAATGAACATGTGTCCTGCAGATGTAGTAGCTATGAAAAAGGCCCTGTTCTGCGTGTGTATATGAGAGAGAGAGACTGAGTGAGGGAAACATGGAGAGACAAGAAATACCTGAAGAATCCAAATATATGAGCAGAAGAAAGAAGGGAAATTAAATGAACATTAATTCTCCCACAGCAATTCCCTACTTCTCAGCATGAGGAGATGAAAGAGGAGCAATGTACTTTCTGATATTTATTTCTCCTTAAACACACAGCTGGAGTTCTGGTCTGGGAGATGGGGCCCTGGTTGGGAGGAGACGGGTTCCCAGGGGCCCCTTATTGCCTGGTTTACTAATTAGGCTGAAATATGCAAGATTGAGCCAATGGAGGATTAATTAACTGTTTATTTCTCTTCACTCCTCTATTGGAAACACGAGGTTTGGGCCGAGGGATGCAGCCGAAGAGAGAGGAACAAAGTGCTGGGTGCGGCATTTTGGACAAATGAACAATTTGTCTGGGTGCAAATGTATGTGTGTGCATGTGTGCGTGTGGCCTACTGTAAATAATGTGGCAGTGCCGCCCTTTTGAATGAGCGTGGGTGGATGTCTCTGTCATCAGCCCCCTGCGCCACACAGAGCAGGGCTGTTTGAGTTGTTATGTCTGAGTGTGGATAGCACATGCAATGCCAAGACTGAATGAAAAAGATATGATTAAACAGTGTTCGGGAGCGTGGAGATTAACCCTTTGAAACCTGAGCAAATTGACACGATTTCTTTCAAAAACATGAAAAGAAGGTAATGACCAACTTAACAAGAAATGGCCCAAGAAATAAGCAAGAATTGATTTAAAATGTACAAGAAATAAGCAAAACAAAACTAGGTTAAAACCTAGTGTTTGGCTGGAACGTGAACAGTAGTTTCCAACCTTTTGCCTTCAGGGATTTCTTTACTATCACTGAGTAAACTGAAGACATATTTTATGGATATTTTATATTATATTAAACTTACAGCAATAACATTAGAGAACAACTGATAAACTGTGCAATTCAGCTAAATGCCTACTGCAGGAGGTTTGTGTTAGATTAGCAATTATGGTGAATTGTGAGCAGATTATTTGCTGTGAATATTGCATCAGAGATGAGTTTTCCTGATATTGGTTTAAACTTTGTATAGGATTTGATATAACCACAATCATACATCTTTAAAGGCTTCTTTTTAGAGAAATGTCTTTTGCTTGGTCGTCTTTTCTATGACAGGACTTCTTCTAAAGCTGCAATTTTAAACTTTTTTAACAGTTGCGTGCACACACACAGGCTCAGAATGCAAAAGCGAGGTTTTGAAGGGAACTTATTTAAAATTAAATTAGTGTTTAAGTTTCTGATTAGAGTAACCAATAAAAGCATGATTAGCCTGTGGAAAAACTACAAGATGGCTATAAAAATTTGACACATTTTTTTAAAAGTTTTAAGTATTCATAGTATAACCTTTATGCGAATGGCATTTTGCTGATTACATTCTCATCATATATCATGTTCTGGACGTTCTTAGTCCTTTACAGACATTACAGGGGTTCATGCTGCGGATTACCAGTAAGATGCAAACGCAGTTATGACAGTTTGTTTAGGTGCACCTACAACAACCAGGGTTCATCTAAACTGCATGTCTAAAGAAGAAGTGGAAGACGACAGAGAAAGGAAGCAGGAGATTAAGAGTGGGAGACAGAAGCATGTAACAGCAGAGAGAACGGAGATATAATAAGCCGAGTGTGTATCAGTGTGTTTGTCTGTGTGTGCGTGTGTGTGTGTGTTGGTTGGGGCAGGGTAACAGTGCAATCTGTACAAAATTAGGACTCCATTAGAAGTTTGAAACAACTCATGACTTCCATCTGTTGCTGAGGCCGGGAACGTGAGATTGGAGACGACAGGTGTCTAAATGTTTATCAGCCGCGCTGCGTTTATTCCTGTGTCTCTGAGTTAGGAGGAAAAATGACCCACACTAATCTAATTCAAACTAACATTCACTTTGAAAGGTTGCTAGTGTGGCAGGAATAAAACACATGCTGTTCAAAACCATTGCAGTCAGTACAGTATGTGCCTTGGCATGTAGCCCCATGTGAATACACACATATGTAAGCACGTGCATGCACACATGCATTAATCTTACAAAAGAAAGTTGTAATATGTAACTAATACCTAAATAATCAGAGTGTTAAAAGTATGTTGACACCAAATTAATTCCAGATCTGAAATAAGTAATATGTTAATAATAAGTAATAAGCATAATAAGTTATTCCAGTCTAGGGACCTGGGACTGATTGGCTTCTATTAACATTTAATCATTTATACAGAGAGATACAAAAACAGGAAAGAAGAGTGTAGCTGCTTTTTCAGCCCAAGAATCTGGAGGGTCAGCAGGTCTCTTAGTATTGAAACACTGCAGTTAGTGTTCAACATTTTTTATGAACAAAAATTACGTTATTCTGAACTGTCTCTTTCTTCCATTTTTTAGATATGTGAGACATTTTAATT
>NW_024610821.1:0-3349 GCF_008729295.1 Plectropomus leopardus
AGTAACGGCCTAATAATGAGCTGGTCAGCAGCAGTGTCCTCCCAGTCACTGTCCCATCTCTTAACATCTGTTCCAGTACTGTCTGTCTCAGCCACCAGTGAGTGACCACGGCGTGTGTCAGGAACGTGTCAGCCTGCGTGTCTGGCCTGTGTGGGTGGAGGAGCGCTGTGCCATGCTCCTTTTCTGTTTGTGGGAGTTTAACGTCTTCACAGATTAGCCATCTGCCTCTGACCAGGCCAAGCCTCCAAACTCAGCCCTGACATCACTGTAATCTGCTCACCTTTACTGCATGACCCAGGGCTCATACCAGACTTCTTCCACACATCTCATGAAGCCTGAGATCTGGTCACAATGAGTCTGTTTAAATCATTGTTACCTAAAATACTGTCCCATATGTACTGTTCCCATACGGCCAGACCATGGTGGTGAAGAGGGAGCTGAACCGGCAAAGCTCTTGACTGACCAGTCCATCTGCATTGAGACCCTCACTGCGGGAGCTTTTGGTACTGACCAAAAGAATGAGATCACAGATACTAGCAGCCAAAATAAATTGTTTCTGTAGGGTGTCTGGGTTTAGCCGTACCAATAGGGTGAGGAGCTGAGACATCCAGAGGGAGCTCAAAGTAGAGCCACTGCTCCTTTGTGTCACAAGGGGCCAGTTGAGGTGGTAAGGGCATCTGATTGGGATGCCTCTTGGGCACCTCCTGTTAGAGGTTTTCTGGGTGTCTCGAACTGGTAAGAAGTCTCTGGGTAGACCTAGATTACACTATACTGGAGGGATTATGTATTTCAGCTGGCCTGGGAACACCCTTGAATCCCATAGGGAAATCCTGGAGGGACTGGAAACAGTCCCTCCAGGATTTCATAATGTTGTGATCGCAACAATTATAGCAGATTCAGCCAAACCCTCTGAATTCCGCCAACCTTACATTTTGTCCAGTGACAGCAACTTGACTATTTAAAATGAGTAATGTTAAAACTTGATTTCTTTGTGGAGCTGCATGTAGTGTAATGATTCACGCAACCCCTCAAGTCTCTCTCTCTGTCTCTCTCTCTCTGTCTCTCTCTGTCTCTCTCTCTCTCTCTCTCTCTCTCTCTCTCTCTCTCTCTCTCTCTCTGATTATCATGAGACTACTGCTGCGCCTGTGACAGTCACCTCACCCCAATCACAAGTAGTTTCCATTTCTGTGGTAAATGATGTGGGAAATGATAATAATGAGCTCCAAATCTGAGACAGCATCACAAATATTTTTGCATTTTTCACTTCCCCCTTTATTGTCATTGCAAAAAATGCCTAAAAGTAAGGCAATATGCATAGAAAAGCTGCTGTGAAATTGTGCATTTCAGGCCGCAACAATCACAAAAACAGCCTGTGAAATCCTGAAAGGACTGTATTTCCCCTACAGCAGCATGCAAACAACATAAGCAGCAGATATGAACATTTATTTGTCTTTTGCTTTAATATTTAAAATATAAAACATAGTAACTCAAGGAACAGAATCCATTGTAACACATCAGAACTAAAATCTATACGACCTGCTTGTGTTATCTACCAGACAAGTGGAATAGGTACTCACTGTTTAGAATACAAATCACTGTTATTTGAAGTAAAAAATCAATGCTTTTAGGTAACATAAAGGTCACACAAAAGCCCTGAGTCACTGGTAAGCAGGATGTATGCATGTTATCACCGGTACACATCAGAGATGATGCGTGTGTGTGCGTGTCCAGTGCTCAGTCATACATGTGAATCTTGTATATGCAATGTGGGGGTTGCTTTCTGTGTAAGCAGGAATATAAAAACACTGTAAGACTCAAATCTTTCCTTTGTTAAGTTGGTTCTAAAATGCTTCTTTTGTTCTCTCCCTCCAGGTGGGTCCAGCAGGGTCTCAGTTTGGACTCCTCGCTTGCCTGTTTGTTGAGCTGTTTCAAGGTTGGCAGATGCTGGAGAAGCCATGGAAGGCCTTCCTCAAGCTGCTGGGCATCGTCCTCTTCCTCTTCCTGTGCGGCCTCCTGCCGTGGATTGACAACATTGCGCACATCTTCGGCTTTCTCAGCGGCATGCTGCTGTCCTTCGCCTTCCTGCCCTATGTCACATTCGGGACGTTTGACAAGTACCGGAAACGTATCCTAATCGCCGTCTCCATGCTGGCCTACATTGGGCTGTTCTCCTCCCTCATTGTTTGGTTTTACATAAAACCGATTAACTGGCACTGGCTGGAGCATCTCACCTGCCTGCCCTTCACGAGCAAGTTCTGTGAAAAATATGACATAGACCATGACATCAATGATGTGGTGCACTAGTCTCTAGGCTGCAGATGATGTGGCTGTGCTACTGATCCACTGTCCTCTAACCAATGACCGGGTCAGCTGGTTCCAGATCAGCTCAGTGGCCTTCATAATGTGACAGTCTTGTTTGTTATACCCTTATCAGAGGGCCTGATGGAAGTCTATGTGAGTGGAGCTGAATCAGTCTCCTCTCCACAGCCTGTTGACTTGCTCACCGTACCGTAAAACTTTACTCAACCTGCATAATCCTCAGCCAAGCCTGGCACTACCCAGGGCGTTAATTTGCTAATGGGCTAGCAGATCCTAAGAATCATAGGACAGGAAAAGATTCTAAGGACGTTAAAACTACACAGAGCTTGGTCGACCCAAAGGAAAAGATCTACAGAGCGAGGCACTGACTTCGACCTGAAGGAGCCAGACAAATTGAACAAGCTAAATGAATCACCTCTGGCCTACAATCACTTTTCCTTTTATCGACGACAACCAGCCGAGATTAAAAGGAAGGCTGATGTCGGGGATGGTCATCAGGTATCTTGTGGCTCAGTAAACTGAGATACATTAGACACTTCCTGCCACTAACTCATGTTTTCAGTAACACTGGGTTCAACACTACAAATGCTGTCATTCAGTTCTGCAGCTTCTCTACGTTTTAACAGTCGTGAAAGAACTGTTTTTATCTCCCCTGTTTTCTATGTATGCACTCGGCATGTCTTTGGAGCAGTGAGATGTTATGCTAAAGGTAACAAGGTGTTCAAAGTATTAATTGTGCAGCTGGAATGGTGCAAAATATCAGTGGTCAACTAAGGTAAGATTTTTATCTGAAACCACTAGTTGCCTTAAACAGATTATGCCATTTTACAAAGATGCCTAATTTTCCTTTTGCACACTGCTCATGATCAAGCTCCTGAATGCTGACGAACGAGTCTACCAAAGCAACTACACGTGCTGATTATATATGCATGACGATCTTAAATCCTTTCGTTTTCTGTAAGTCACTGCCACACACACACACACACACACACACACACACACACACACACACACACACACACACACACAC
>NW_024610822.1:0-1985 GCF_008729295.1 Plectropomus leopardus
GACTATAGCGATTCAGGGTTGTGCCTCACGCCACAGGTGAATCTTTCAATACTGACCAGGAGAACAGTTTTTGGAACGCCAAAATTGCGTTGCCGAAACATTAGACTTAATATATATATAAAGTTAAAACAGATGAAGTTTTGCAGATGATGTTGAGGACAGGAAATGTAATCTGCGTGGGATTATGAGTCTTTCAAAGCGTATTTGCCGTTGAACGTGTTTGGAATAGAAATGTAGGAGACACAGTTGGCTCGTGTTTCTTTTCGTCACTTTTCCAGCCATTATTAGTCATCATGACAAACATACATGATGACCAAAATACTGAGAGCACAGACTTAAGTTGTAATAAACCTGACTTCTCCTGTAATAACTGGAACAGAACTCATAAAAAAAGGCTTGAGGCGCCGTGGGCAGCACAGGCCCTCAGGTAAACACTTAATGAAATCGCTGTTTTTTCTGAAACGGATTCAAACCACGCAGCACGCCCTGTAACCTCAGGTGAACTCCCCACCTGTGTGCTGTAGATTTTTAATAAGAAGGTGTTATGGCATCACAGATACCAGAAGCCCACAGGGTAAACAGACACTCCGAGGACTCGAACTCGCGGCACATAGTGCACCCCACCCCGCTGAGCCCCTGTGTTCGTCACCGTCAAGGATTATAAATAAAGCATCCTGCAGGTATCACAGGCCCAAAGGTGCATAAAACTCTGCGTACTCGAACCTGTGGCCAGATGCACGGGGTGAACCCTAACCCGCTGATCCACCGCGCTCCTCCGCAGCCGAATGTGGGCTTTTTTTTTTTTTTTTTTTAATAAAGCTGCCTTATAGCACCACAGGTAGCAGAGGCCCTCAGGTAAACAGCTAATGAAATCCCTCTCTCCCTCTACGACTAAATCATCCAAATAGCAACCGGCACCTCCGGCACAGAGGCAGACGGATGGCCAAGAACCGGGGAGCGCGGGGGGGAGGAGAGAGAGAGAGGGGGGTGAAAGGAGGAGTGAGGGTGAGTGATGGGGGAACAGGAGGGAGCGGATTAGAGGAACTGAAAGATAAGGTGGAGAGGCTGACTGTGTGTGTTTGTGTTATTGTTGGGCACGGTGGAACAGTAACATTACACCGAGAACCTCAAACATCTCCAGTGCTATAAATCAGCACGTTAACCATCCGGCTCCCAGACGTCTGACTGCTGTTATGAATCCAGCCTTTAAGGTGAAATAAATTTTCTCCCACTTCGAGTTGTAACCACGACTTGAGCCACTTACCGCGGCTTCCACTCGCCTGTTTGTATAAGGAGGGAAATGTCACTTCATATCCGTCATTACTGCGACTCAGCCGTCTTATTTTTTAGGAGACTCGATATTTATTGAAGTGTTTCTCTCTGGCAGAGTTTCCCTAAAGCTCGGGGATGAGATGTTACAGTTGAGGTGAAAGAAACAATGAATACATAAATATTTTGGGATCAGTTTACAGTTTAAGTGCACTGATGTGGCTGTTTTTTTAGACTTTTTTCTTTTGATTTATGAAGGTCTTTTTGTCATCCTAGCAGTGCGGCTCTTGGCCCGGTTTGTTCTCACTCAGAACTTGTCAAATACGCCCGCTCTGGCAGTGCTTTCGGCGTCGGATGAGAATACACTTGGACAGAACCAGTGGCATTGTTGTTGACAGCCAGACGGCACCGGGCACGTCTACATGCAACGCCCACGGGCAGCGTCACCAATGAACACGGCTGGGCGTAAACGGCCGCGTACGCTGTCGGTAACCACGTCATATAATGAGCGTGTCGCTGTGGTCATGTTTTGTCAACATAAGAACCGTGCAGCGTCATCCCACCATAACGTCATCCCATCATGTGCATCTCTTGACGTCACCTTGACAACTATCACATGAATTGAAATGTGCTAAATGTCAGTTTAAATTTCACATCATATTGACAGTATGAGTTTGGCTGTTTTACTTCACAGTCCTGCAACAACATGACAAAAA
>NW_024610823.1:0-3504 GCF_008729295.1 Plectropomus leopardus
ACTGATGATAGTGTTGATAGTGATTTTTGGAAGGAGAGCAGAGAGCGTCCATCTGCTTTAAAGTTGTCGAAAAATTAAATTAAAATTCTAATAAAAATGTAACAGTAAACTGCTCCCACTCTTTTGGGGTTTTCAGTTGTGAAGGTGTTTCCATCACACTGAGCAGAGCAATCATCAATGACATTAATCGGCAGCTTATTTGATCATCAGTTTTAATCAGTTATTCATTACACCCGCATTCACACGATTCACAATGTTACACTCTGGTAAATTTATGAGCAATATATGTGGTTTGTTTTTTAATCTTGTTATGTTTTTTTAAGTGAATGGAACAGAACTTTGATTGTATTATATGAGAACTGAAGTGAATTGATTTGAGGGGGGAATCATCATTTTGACAATATATACTAAAGTGGAAAACCTGGGATGGATTTTGGGTTTTTGGGGGGGGGGAATCATTTTCTGTGTTTCTGTTTCTTTTGTCGTCACCTGAGCTGTTAATACACTTTACTGAACTGAAACATGTCTGCTGTGTTGTTTTATCGTCTGTCGGCCTTTAAGTGATGTTTCATGACGCTCTGTGCTTGAGTCCTGTTTGTGGCTGACTAATTAGAGAATATTGACTCACACCTGATTAAAACATCATGATGACCTCATCGCAGTGGTAGCGCCACATGACCTCTGTGGAACAAATAGACACAAAATAAACTCAAAATAAACTCTATATAATGACGCACTCAATCAGAGGGAATTAGGAATAAAACGCGTCTTCACCTGAGGTCATTCAGGTCCCCAGACACTGTCTGAGACCTTACCTATGTTTATTATGGGGTGGTGTACCAGAACCCAGTGTACTAGAACCCGGAGTGCCAGCAGTGCCTACTGGACCAAATCATGACGCAGATCTTTATTTTCTGCAGCCGTCACAGTTTCCTTTGAACTCCTTCAAAAACGCTGTATCTTCAAAAAACACCATAGAGCTGAAAGGACGCACAAATAAATAAACCAGCTCATAAACAAGTGCAAACATTTCAGCCAATACATGTTTTTAAAAACAAGTAAAGCAGTATCACAGTGACGTTACCCCGGATTTCCACCGCTTGCATGTGTGTTGCGTTACGGCTCCACTGCGGTTTTGCCAGAGTGGCGAGACCGAGGACTTCTCGTGCTCATTACAGAATCACGTGCGTTATATCAGTACAGAAGAAAAAGTAATGACTCCATTCAGTCTGTGGATTGTTTATCGTGATGTTGATTGACTCCCATAACTCCCAATAAATCGCTCCTCACCATTTCCTTTCTATGGTTGTCCTTATGAAAGGATGTGGGGTGTCATAAATAATTTTGTGGTTTTCAACCTCCATAATTAACTTCTATTCCCCATGTTGCTGGTATTGACCTCCGAAAACCTCTGACCTATTGACACCAGGCCTGGATCTGCTCATTTTGACGTTTTGTTGATGTAGTTAAGTGAGATACGATCAGACGTAAACACGGAGGGTTTTATTCTGAAAATTAACTGGATGTTTCAATGTTGTATCGGTGTCTGATTTCCTGTCTGCTCTGTGTTAAATTTGACCAAATTAATGCGGAGTGATCTGTCATCCGGCAAAAACAGGAGGCTTGAGTATCTGATCCACAAGCTTCCGGACTGCCGGAGCTGAGACGGAGTCGATCCACAATGCAGCGGAGCTGGTGGAAATTCACACATAGACTACAGTGCAGTCTGTTTGCTGCATCTGCAGTGATGGAGCGGAGCCGGACCGCACACGGATCTGGTGGCTTTAGTAATTTCATAAAGTCAGCAGCTGTTTTTATCATGCAACAGCAAAACAATTCAATTTAAACTTTATTCCCATCATGTCAATAAAAACACACCAACAACCAAAGCAAACAAACACATGAAACATCAGTGGACCTCATTCTGTTCCAGCGGGATGCTTTATTTCACTACAAACTGATTGAAATAACAATGTCTGCATATTCCCTCCTTTGTCCTCAAACATTTGTGCCGTAACATCCTGTTTCCACTGAGAGGGCTTCAGAAAAAAGGTCTCACATGATCAAAAAGAAAAAGGGATTACCAAAGTAAAAGCATGCTGGAGGTGATTTTTAAAGGTTCCTCTACATGTACATTAGATATTCAGTGGATCACTAGCAGAGAGAACTCAGTGGAGCTGCAGGTTATTACAACCTTGTTATAAAGAGTTATTTTTTGGATAGTCAGTGTGTCACACTCCATAGCTGTGTCTCAGTTCAGGGTCCACATCCTTCGGAGGCTGCATTCGAAGGCCGATTATGTCACAGCGCTGCGTGAAGGCTGTCCCATTTGGTCCCGATTCGAAGGCTCCTTCTTACGCAGCCCACAAATGCGTCCTTCTTCTCCCTCTGTTTGGAGGACACGTCCCTACTATCCTTCGCCGCCTTCCATTTCCCAAGATTCCTTGCGCGCCCGCGATCTTCCAAAATAATTGTCACAATGGCGGCACAGAGCGGAGATCATGGCGGAGATCGGAGCGTTGATTTAACTTACTGTGGGTTTTTACTCATTGAAACTCAAATGCCAGATTTGTTAAACTTAGAGGGACATTAAAATCTCATCATTTCCTTCATAATACGTGACGTTAGTAATGCTAACACGTAGCCACCTTGCATGCTAGCTATGGGAATGTAGAGCCAGCTCAGCGCTGTACGCCGCAGCAGAGGAGGGCTCCGCCCACTGAGTGAGGGAGAGCTCCGCCCACTGAGCGAGGCCTTATGGCGAGAAAAATCACGGGAGAAATTAGCTTCCGACGCGGACAGAGGCACTTCTCCTCCTCCTCCAGCAAAATATAAATATAAAAATAAAGACACACTCACATGAGGGAAATGGAAAAAAAGACTAGGGGAATAAAAGACAAGGGCTTCCTTTCTTTAGGACTTCCTTGACCTTTAGCGAACTGAATCTTGTGTCCTTTAGGAAGCACCTGGTTGAGGGGCTCACAAAGCTTCGGGAGCAATGTCCGCTGGGTAGGTTTTTGTACTCTTGGCATTCGGCCTCCAGCTTGATATACTGCAACTTCTTCTGTTTGTATGCTTCCTGGATAGCATCTACCCACAGGACCGTAACTAATGTAAATCAATAAAGGTTATACTATTGTTGCTAATTTATGTTCAGTAATGAAGTTTGTCATGAGTCATGGAATTTGAGATGTAAAATTACACTAATGACTGTATTCCTGTGTTTCAGCCTCATCCTCAAACAACAAAAAAATGGTGGTTTTGAAAGAGGAGCAGCAGGAGCGGAGCTCCAGTGGGGAGCAGGAGGACCCAGAGCCCCCACACATGAAAGAGGAGCAGGAGGACCCAGAGCCCCCACACATTAAAGAGGAGCAGGAGGACCCAGAACCTCGACACATTAAAGAGGAGCAGGAGGACCCAGAACCTCGACACATTAAAGAGGAGCAGGAGGACCCAGAGCCCCCACACATTAAAGAGGAGCAGGAGGAGCTGTGGAGCAGTCAG